>NC_092181.1:12553462-12853462 GCF_043641665.1 Enoplosus armatus | reverse complement strand
CAGGAGCTGGGCTTGGCCCCTTAGTTCCAGTGAAAGGAACTCTGAATGCTTCAGCATACCAAGAGATTTTGGACAATTCCATGCTCCCAACTTTGTGGGAACAGTTTGGGGATGGCCCCTTCCTGTTCCAACATGACTGTGCACCAGTGCACAAAGCAAGGTCCTTATAGATATGGATGAGAGAGTTTGGTGTGGATGAACTTGGCCTGCACAGAGTCCTGACCTCAACCCGATAGAACACCTTTGGGATGAATTAGAGCGGAGACTGAGAGCCAGGCCTTCTCGTCCAACATCAGTGTGTGACCTCACAAATACGCTTCTGGAAGAATGGTCAAAAATTCCCATAAACACACTCCTAAACCTTGTGGAAAGCCTTCCCAGAAGAGTTGAAGCTGTTATAGCTGCAAAGGGTGGACCGACGTCATATTAAACCCTATGGATTGAGAATGGGATGTAACTTAAATTCATATGCGAGTCAAGGCAGGTGAGCCAATACTTTTGGCAATATAGTGTATATGCACTATACTATATATGTTGATGTGCAGTATGTGTCTCTGATTAACTATAAATGTGGCTTGAGCAACCAAATCAGTGCATCCTCAGTGTGTTTCTGGAGTATTCGCACCTGCATTTACAGCTGATCAGAACACGTAGAATTAGATTACAACAGAGCATCGGATAAATGATAAGTAAGAGGTCTTTTACATTAATCACAAGCTGAGAACATGTTATTCTGACTTAACTGCTCACAATGTTCCACTTGTCACTGCAGACTCCTTTGGCACTGGAGTTTGCAAACATGGTCAGGCCAAACTCCAGCGCAACGATGATTCACGCAAGATGCTTGAGGGGAACACGTTTCCAAAAATCCAAATGTCAAGTCTTGAATGAAAAATCAGAAGTGATTTTCAAAAAGTTTCACGAATGTAGCCGTGCACCATCTCTCCCCTTGAGCGCCCTTCAGCTTCTTGCAGGAGAGAAAAACTGTCATAGACTGAAACATTTAGACACATACAGCCTCAGAGACAGGTGTAACTTCTATCTCTGGTCTAACCTGATAATCAGACTGAATTATCATCTTATTTTCCACTTAAGAATCAGAGATGGAGACAACTCTTCAGAGGTCAGGACCCAGGTTATCCCTGGTTTAGACCTGCCCAGCACAGCTAATCCTAGCACACTGCTACATGATAGCATGTCACAATGCCTTTTCCCAGGTGACGTTGCTGTTGTTGTGTGAAGCTGCTGTTTGGTATTACAGAACAGATTACTTGTTGGGCCAGTTCAAACACACACACACACACACACACACACACACACACACACACACACACAACATGCACTCTGCAACCCGCCCCCGCCCCCCCGCCCCCCCCCTTCCTCTTTCAGCACACGTATTTATCCTTTTTCATTTGGCGCCCTTACAGCCAGAGAGTTTGTTTCTTCCTCTTTGTACATAAACAAATGAGAAAAGGCCGGTGGCGGTGTTAAGTGTGCACAGGAGGGGCAGAATTCATGGAGAAAGCAAAGGCAGAAACAAAGCAAAAGAAAGTGAAAATGACTTTACGGCACCATGCAAATGACACGGTGGCATGCCTCGAGCTCCTTTGAAGAAAAGTCAGGAGCCCTTAAGGTTCACAGAGGAGAAAAACCTGATTTCTGTTCCTCTGCATTTTTCTTTGTCCTTCCAGTCCTCCCTCCTCCTCCTCCTCCTCCTGCCTCAACCCCCCCCCCCCTTTTTCTAATTTTCCTGAGGACGGAGGTGCCTGCCTGCCTGGCACATGACACTGATTTCCATCAGCGTTTGGAAATAACCTCAGAGCCGTTGCCAGGGCAACCCGCATCTACCTTTTTGCATTTTTGCATATTGCCTCTGAGTTTTTTTTTCTTTTTTCTGTATTTCCTTTTTCAACGGGTTGGCCGCGGCACACAGAGCGACGGGATGACAAATGCTCTCAGGTAGGGAGGCGATGGCAGGGGATGGAGAGGAGGGGAGGGGAGGGGAGGAGGGGGGTGATGGAAGAGGAGGTGAGAGCAGCGGTCGGGTGGGTGGTGGTTTGAAGAGGAGGAGGAGGGGAGGGAGGAAGTGCACAGAGAGATGGATGACTATGCCAGGCAGAAGCAGGCAGGGCCGTGGCACATAGTGTGTGTGTGTGTGTGTGTGTGTGTGTGTGTGTGTGTGTGTGTGTGTGTGTGTGTGTGTTGCAGGGGAGGGTTATTGATGTCCCCCTGTTGGGGGCCGTGGGGGGCAAGAGGGGGGAACAATAAAACACCAGAGCACTGACACCGATGGACTCCTGACTCCTAATTAACTACATAAGGACAGGCACTGAGACTGAGCGAGGGAGAGAATGAGGAAAGACGCATGCAGAGAGATAAAAACACAAGGAAAGAATAGACGAGAGAGAAGAGAGACGACAAACCAAACCCAGTTACATTTTGTGGGTCACAAGCACAGCAAGATGCTTCCGTCTTTCTAACATGAACTATAATCCACACACACATCTGTCTGTGCTGCAGACCAATGCCAGCGCTGCCACTCACAATGTAAGCCTGAGGGGGACATCAAGTTCCCTCACTGACAGCGACAACGTGTGTGTTTATGTGCAGTTGTAGTGGTGTGTGTGTGTGTGTGTGTGTGTGTGTGTGTGTGTGTGTGTGGGTGGCTGTCACGAGTGGTCTCCTTGCTTTGGTCATTTACAGTTCAGTGGCGTAGAGATGGAGGCATCCTTGTTATTGTGTGGTTCTCTGCAAATTTGTATGTGCACAGGAGCATGGGGCGTGTGAATGGGTGCGTGGGGGGTGGCTATCGAATCACCGGAGTGTGTCATGAGAAATGTTGATGCACAGAGAGAGAGAGAAAGAGCAAGAGGCCCAGCTACCTACGACGTTCCCTCGCCAACATTTGCCTCATGATTTCTCTCTCCCTGCCCAGTATCAACACCCCAGTCAAAGTGCAGCCAGGGAGAAAATTAATTTCTTATTACCTGATTATATTATTAGGTTTCGCTTGGAGTGTCAGTTAAATATTCCACATCAGCATTTCATCAAGCAAGGTATAGCATGGCATAGAGGAGTGTATTGTAAAGCAGGGCTATGGGTTGAGCAGGGCAGGCCAGCAGTGTGAGTCTGAATTGGGGGCTGTAATCGTCTGAGACGTGCCTCCCCATCCCGAGGAATAAAGACTGGCGCTGGCAATATGCTGGCAGAAAGCAATTTGCTCGAGTGCTATTCCCTCTCTGGCGTCCACTGGACACACATACACACTCTTGCAAGCACGCACACACCAAAGCAGTGCAATGCCCGGCCGTTCGATTCACAATGGGTTCAGGAGTTTTCACTCAGGTAAAGTGCTCACCTACATACACATTTTCTGTCTCTCTCTCACTCACACATACACACAGACAAGATAGGGCTTTTTTTTTCTTTCAAAGAAACTCAAGCTGGCTGCATTCATCTAGCCAGCCCTCAGATTTGCCTTTCATTTCCCCCTCTGCTCCAACACACAGAGGATTTAAGACGTGACCGATGCCTGAGCACACCCTGCAAAACCACCTCCCCACATTTCACAAACACACAAGCTGATAGTGGAATTTACAGGCCATCAGATGGAGAAAATGAAAGATGTTATTCTGGGCACTGCAGGGGCAGCAACCAAGGGCATATACTCTGAAAAAAAAGAAAGAAAGAGAGACATTCTCTGTGTAAATCAATCTCATGTTATATATCCCTGGCTCAAAATGTCCTAATAAGTCTTGGAGGGGGTACGGTAAACAAAATTGATCATTACAAAATTCATGAGGTCCAGAAATCCTAACTTGGGTCTCTTTCCTCCTGGAGGGCAATGTTATTATTTTTTTTCTCTATCCCTCGCAACAAATCTACACACTCAGTGGCTAAGACCCGAGAAAAGGGCAAATTTGCATACCTTCCATAAGGAAGAAAATCTGATCATATAAATGTAAATAAGGTGAGCTTAACTTATATTTTCCTTGGGAAAACAGTGAATTGATAACATGAGTGAGCAGCGGGCGGAGGACGAGAGGTCGATGGAGTGGAGAGGGCTCCAAGGGGCTCGTGGATCAGTATATGCATTAATGTCAGGGACTGACAGTGGGAAATGAGCTTTTTTTCACATGCTGGCACAGGTTTGAAATGTTACTGCTGTGGACAAACAACAGGAGGCAGTAGTGCAGCATCAGCAGAAACAGACGCAAACACACGCTTCTCTTGCACACTATCTGTACCTATCTACCCAGAGGCGGCAATACTCAAAATAAGCAGTTGCTTACAAAATATTTGTTTTGATTAATACAATAACCCAAACAAAAACTGACAACATTTTGTGCCATTTTTGCCATCAAACACTGACAAAACAAACTCAGGGACAGGTGAAATGGACGGTTTGGTTAGTAATTTACTGCCCCCTACGAAACTCCCAGGAGTCTCTGGTTTGTATTAGATATGATAAGTTAAACAAAATAAGTGAACAAGACAAGAACAAAAGTCAACACAAACTGGGATAAGCATCTTCACAAGCTATTCTTCTTGACGGTTTGCGTCATGTATTTTTGGTCGTGGCATATATTTCTACATTTAGACATCTTACACACGATGACAGGTGAGACTCAGCCCTTTCCAGTCAAAACATTACACTAAAATATGCATCAAACTTTAACCAGATCAAGCAAAAGGGCCCTGAGAAGTACCATTTATACGGTTAGCGGGTACAATATTGTATTTACTGTAGTCTATTTAAAGATGGTGTTGCTAGTTAATAGGTTCCACTTTAGTCTTTACATGCTTATTTGTACAGTATGTGTGATCAAAATAATATTTACAATACGCAAGTTGGTTTAGTGCCATGTGCGTAGGGCCCCCAAAAGTCTAGGAGCGGCCCTGCTACTACCCACCTTTACCTCATGATTTGTTGTTGTTGTTGTTACATACAGTAATCAAATAATAAAGTCAAATATCCTCTACAGCTGACTGAAATGTTCATATTTCTGGTATGTCCCCTATTCACAATATGTACCAGGTACTGTATGTAAAACAAAAAATACAAAAATAAAAAGAGGTTAGGAAAAACAAATGTCTCAATGCAACAAATTCATGTGAATACAGTTATAGATAGAAAAGCAGTGTAATCCATTTTGAAGACTTACTTAAATGCATCTGGGTCTGTTGAATATATTCGCACTTAAACATTTGATTTTTATGTGAAACTATGAGGAAATGCACATCCTGCTGTGAGAAAATGAGCTGTGGATTTGAGAACTGCACACAGTGTTTGGAAAATCACTGAATGAATTTCATTAGGGGATTGTGCCAAAACAACTGGGAAAAAAATGTAAAATGTAATTGTAAATTGGATGTTTTGTTATTATTTTCCAGAAACATAATATAGACATATAGCTAACACTGCACTTTCTGCAGAGATCAGGACTACTTTAGAAGTATATGAATGTACGTCCTTGTCGGGTTCAACATGAGCGTTTGACTGCTTTACTTCAGCTAATATACTGTGTTTGGCTGCGAGGCACACAGGCTTCCAGACTGAATGTAATTGTGACAGATAAAAAAGTTCATGGCTGAGAAGATACAAGACAAGCATTCTATTAGCCCGCTCCGGGACATGCTGCTCTACCTACAGAGAAAATGAAAGGACAATCTCTCTGGCTGTATGCGCACTGCAGGCTCAAATCTGATTATTTTCCCCACCTATTGTGACTGAATTTGATCTTTTCATTTTGGTCCAAACAAACACTCAATCTGATTTTCCCCTTGTGTTGACATACAATACATCTGATATATGCCACAAACCTCAAGAGAAACAGAAGGGAAAAAAAAAAAATCATGTTTGAGGGTGCTTTTTAATTCTTCCTCAGAGCAGTGCAACCCACGAGGAACAAGATGTGATTCACATTATCATGACCTCGAAGGGGGTTTCATCGCAGTGTGACTGTGAGGATGCCAACTCGGTCAATGGTGCATGAAACTGCCTCCTTTTATTGGCATGGCATTCAATCAGTTCCTCTTGGGTATATGTCCTTGGCTTTGCAGTGGGGGCCACCCATTACAACAGTCCCTGCACCTGCCCACATCTTACTACCCAATCCCTTTTAATGCCTTTCCCCCCTCGCTTCCGTCCCTGCATAAATACAATCAGCCCTGTCAAGAAAGGCAGAGCCGCTTGCTCTTTTCCTCTATTGTTTCTGATTGATTATGCAGAGAATCCATTACTCCGTCCTCCCATCCCTCCCCATGTCTTTGAATTCCACTGGAGTTGGCTCGATGCCAGGAGATCCTCCCCCATCCTTCCTATTCCCACCCTCTGACCTCATAGCGTGCCCACCCACCTATACATCACTCTCGTCCACCTCTGGTGGGGCGACTGTCGCCCTCAACGAGTAAAAGAAAAAGGAAGACGAGGCGGGAAAAACATAACCTTTTGCCATTCTCAGTTCATACTAAAAATTCATATTCATTTATTCATCCATGTATGTGTAAATGGTAAAACTGTTCTATTGCTCAGCCAGGCCTCAAACACTGAAAAGCCAGAATACAGCTGGCCAAGGTGAAAACTTATTTCACTGAAGCTGAAAATGTATTGGGGAAGCCATGTTTTTTCCTTTCGCCCAGCCCACAAGGGAACAGCCTATCTGCCACTATGTGTGAAAGATGGCCACATGAGAAACCATTTCTCAGTTTATTATTCAGAAACAGGGTTTTTTTTTTTTCTCAGCAGCCTGGCATGTGGTGGGTAGAACGCACCTGCTTTGGCATGCCCAAGCACCTTGAACGCTGATGGGGGTCTATATTTCATTGTCAATTGCTCCTGTTATCATGCAACGCACATTCACTCGCACTCTGCATCAGTGTGAGCTTTAACTGATGTGCCAGTCAGTCAGCCCCATTAAACCCCAAAGCAGTCCCTGGGTAGCCCTTTTGTCTTCTCTATTTGTTCCCCTCAACAGCACTAAACAGCAGCTCCCACAACATTCACTCCAACTAAACAACCTTCGCCTCCCCGGAGAGGTATGCCTTCTCATCTCCTACCTCCACTGGTGACTTTAATGAAATATGCAGCTGTCTTTTAATCAAAACAAGGCCAATTTGCATACGGACAGGAAGGGGCGGTGCCCCCCCCTGACCGCGCGAGAGCTGGCGGCGATCTAGGCAGACGAGCGCCTTGATGTCGGCAGGAAGGGGATGGAAAGGAGGCGAAGGAGGAGGAACAGGAGATGCGGGAGGTGTGGATGGGGGCAAGGGGAGGGGATGGTGGAGCAGGAGGGGCGGGAACATGGCTAGAAACAAGCAAAATCCAAATTAAGCAAACGAACAGATGGATGTGGCACATTAGCATACATCAACAACAAACAGGGGCGCCATGCGTCGTGTCCAGGAGAATGTTGAGAGTTGGCAGGGCTCAAGGGTAAATCAGGCTGAGGATTAGAGAATACTAGTGGTCTGTGTGTACTCCTATTTGTATTCACGTAAATAAGTTGGTGATTTCAAAGGTGCTGATTATCCCGGAGAGAACAGGATGACATAAAATACAATCGTCAGCATGCACAGTTTTAATAAATGCAAAGCCATTAACGAACGTCGATTAATTACCAACAAATTACCTTGCGTCGATTACTTTGAGGTGCTGTGCAGCGAGGCAGGGGGTGTGTGAGCTGGGCAACGGGTAGCGTTCTTTTGTTTTGGGTCGCGGACGAGGACTGAGGAATAGGCAGATGTAACAGAGTTCTCCCCTGTTCTGTGTGTGTGTCTAAGTAGCTCTAAAGGAGACAGAGGCTGACGAATGATGCGTGTGTGTGTTTGGGACTAAGACAAGAAGCAAGACAACTAGCCACTGGTGCCACACCAGCACAGACAGGCGTTGGCTCCACGCTTAACAGCCAGACGGTGAACTGGCTGGCTGGAAGTCTATCTGGTCGTCTTGCTGGCTGTCTGGCTGGCCTGGTGGCTCATTGGCTGTCTGGCTGGAAGAACTCTGCCTGGTAACGACGGAGCCAGTGAAGGAACAAGGAAAGCTGTGTTTTTCAACACTGTGGGGTTCTTTTTCATCTCTCGCGCTTTCCTTTCTTAAAATCTGGCTCTGATCTTTCCTTTCGGGCATTTTGGTATAAAATTATGCACAAGTAGATGTAGTACTGTGACATGTATTTTTCATCTGATAAACAGCCATTACGGACTAAGACACGGTTAGATTACAATGCTGGAAAAGGCAGAATGGTGTGCTGGCTTTGTGCCTACATGAACACGAATCACTGTTTTCCAGCCGGTAGACACTGGTAACGTGCCGCCGTGGAGCAATATGGTGGTGGGTGAAGTGCAGTGATATATTAGGCAATATGATCCAGCTGAGACACATAATGTGCCTGCTGTTAGGTTTGGCATGAATTTCTATTTTTCTAAAGCAGCACTGTGGTGGAAGGAAGAGACGGTCCACCCTTTCCTTCCTGAGAATGAATCAGTACAGAGTTACAGTGCAGAGCCATTTACATTATTTTTCATCCCATTGAAAGAGTTATAACCCCTGTGAATTATTATTAAGCCCCATTGGAAAAAGAAAAAACACCCATAACATGCCTATCACCAACTGCTGCAACACCAATGCTGTCAATCCAGCGGACACATCGTCACAGAGCTCCAAGCCCAGCCAGCAGACAGACCGCTCACCATCTGAGAGGAAGTGATGAAACACATCTCATCGTTCTGTCAAATTTAAAAGCTCGTCAGATGCTTGAGATGATATAACTTAAAATCATGCCATGTTGTTGAATGGCTAATTAATTCAGACGTCCCATTGTTTCACAGTGTGTTACTACATGTTGCATGTAGTCGCATCTGCTAATACTGCCAAACATGTTTAAAGCTTCCCAGGGGAAGATTCCTCTGTTCTTGCGACTGCTGTTTTACATATTTGTTAGAAATGAAACTTTCATGCCGAGGATGAGTCAAAACTCACACTGTTTCTGAAGTGCTGAGCAGGCCAATGCAGGCTCTCAGAGTCAGCCATCCCATTAACTTCAGTTGTTCAGATGATTAGAATAGAAGTCATTCTGAGCCACCATCCAGTGCATGCTGTGATAAGTTGTAGTTCCCAGGTGGGCTGGATGAATGAATGGATGGATGGATGACTGACTGACTGACTGAATTGCTGACACCAGGTTTCAAGGAGCCCTCTGGGGGTGTCCTGTAATTCAACAAACCATGGCTCTCACTTGATAATACTTCTTCATGAAAATGATGACATTATAAACTCACACAGAGGCCATCTTGGACATTAAATGGGAAATCTGGAGCAGCAAGTAGCAGCTAGTATGGATTTCATATGGACAGTTATCACTTCAAACAGTCCCCGTAGAAAAGATATTGAAAAGAAAATCACATAATCCTGTAAATATGATGGTCTCACGAATCTGGAGAAAAATATGGATTCACATAATAGCTTATATTTAGCCGCTAATTGCCAGGTATCCTATAGCTTGCTAGCTAGTAGCTAAATAAGGAAGCTAGCTAGCCTATAGGTAGCTGACTAATAGCTAAAATAAGGGAGCCAAATATTCAAACTTTTTGATTGATATTTTGAAGACCGATAGCTAATATAGTTTAAACTGTATTTTAGTAACACATGTATTTAATTTCAAATTGTCAAAATATATTAGTGTATGAAATTTACGGATTAAATTAAGAGTGTTTGTGTACATGAATGATGGATTTATTTCACCATAACCATTACAGAGAATGTAACTCAGTTGTCCACTTCTCTACTCATTAGTCTGTAATTCAGCATGGATTGTGAGAAGAAATTATAACATGTCAAAAAGCAAAATGACAAAAACCCAAAATGACTGTTGCTAATTCACACCCACCTTCATTCCATGAGACTTCTATTTCTCTTGTGTCTGAAACGTTTTACAGACTGACAAACAGACAAATACTAAAAAAAAAGTTACTTTTAAAAGACCAGAGACTGCACCTGGGCCTGGGCTCAAATGACATGAGAGGCAAATGTGAAAGATAGCGTGACAATACTGACTTACATCTGCACTTGACTGAACCAACACATTTCATCACTCAGAGACTTCATCAGGGTTTTTACAGAACAAAACCAGAAGCACAGCCTATATGAACACACAACAAATGGTCAATTATCCAATGAGGGCTGGACACATAGAAGGCCGGCCTCTCAAGGATGCTGCACCTACAACTGAAACTTTTCAAAATAAAAGTTCTCTGAACCATAAAAGTTTGCTTCTGGAGGGATGGATGAGGATTTTTTAACATTTATTTCGTAAAGAGAAGTATTGTAGTTTTTTAGTAGGTTTTTTCATAATTACCCAAGTTTTAAACACTTTCCATGTCTGTACCGTACTTTATTTGTGAGATTGGTTTTACATTGGAGGTGAAGCTGTGTCTATTCCTCATTGGATAATTGATTAAGCTCAGCCATCTTTGATGTATACACTTGGTTATTTTGTCCACCCCCTTTATTTATTCATCAATGAGGGAATAACTGAAACACTTCTCTGTATAATGCAATACAATTCATCGTCCAAAATGATCAAACAGTTGAATGAACACCTCTCTAAAACAGTTTCAACAACTGAACATTATAACCATCATGAAGGTTGCATTTATTACAGGACTGTTGTATTAGACTGCATTAGTTTTAGCTAAGTGTACCTAATAAACTGGCAACTGAGTGTATATGGGTTGTGCTTTTACACAGTTTTTAAAAAACCTTGATGAAGGCCATATGCCGAAATGTATCGGCTGAATAAAGTATAGACTCTTCCAGTAAGTCAGTTAGCGTTGCCAAGTTATCTTTCACGTTTACAAACCAAATGAGAGCACACACGAGTTCATGGTATGTAAAGCACCACCAGGAATATTGTCAGTGCCTGTGAAAGTTTAGACCACCTTTCCCAAAAGTCAAACAGGATCTTTGTGTCTTTGATCAAAGGTTTTCTATTTGTCTTTTCTGAGGAGGTTACACATGCTGGAAATAATTTTTTCAGTTTTCCCCACAGTCTGCCATTTCAAGAAGAAGCTCAGTTTGGCTCAGACAGTCTCTCTCTCTGTGCCATAAGGTAATCCGTCTGGTTTCCGAGCAAATCTGTCCTGGTGTCATACAGCGTCGACTTTGGCAGAAAATGTGAAATTCATGGTCACACTCAAAGTCTTCTCAGCTTACTAACTGCCTTCTGAATTAGGTTTAAATCTTTGCAGCACCTTTTACTGTCTAATTTGTTGCATTATATGTGAATTTCCTTTGTAAAAAGTCAATGAATGAGATGAAAATATGCTGTATGAGTGAGAAAGTACAGATGTCAGTTCGTATGCACCACCAAATTGGTACCTGTGCCAGTCCGAAGAACTGGCGCTGTCACAGTTGCCGTAATCACTCACCTTCATGCTTCAGGACGGCTGCAGGGGAAACTGTTTAGATGGAAGTGTCAACATGTTCAAAAGATACTTATTTTTTTCCAGAACTTTCATTGTCTCTCACTTTCACATTTGTCATTTGTCACCCTGGCGGTGTCGTCCTCGGCACAGAGGAGTTTCAGACCAGCAAGTCCAACACAGAGACAGCAGGAAAAGCCACAGCAGGAGCTCCAACGTGTGAAAGGGTGACAATGACCTTCGACAAACAACACTGTCAACACATTACGATCAGCAGGGTAGTTGAGAGAGAGTGTGACAAGAGGTGTAAATGAGAAGCCCTATTAAACCAGTGCTGTGTGAGCGTGGTGTGATGCCATTGCAAAGCTGCAAATTCACATTTCCTCTCAGCTGGGTTTGTTTTGTGAATGTGGTACGCTGCATGTTTTTAAGTACAGTATATATGAATGCAAACTATTATGAACTGACCTCAAGAAAAACGAGCCGCTCTCTTGCGGTAGTTAAGATGCACCCGTCGTTACATTAAAGGTAATGTTCTCCAATGAGTTCACGGCTGAGCACATTGTTGACACAGCAGGACAATTATATTATAGCATATAGTGTATCATTTCATCCACCTATTTCTCAAACAATGAAAAAATGACTTAATTTCTATACAATGTTCATTTTTTTAATTGTCTCAATCAAATGCAGTGTGACACAGAAAACAGGCATGTGGGATCCGTTTAATTAAATATCACACTAATGAGAAAAAAACAGCCATTGTGCCACTTTTTGCACTTCATTTTCGACACAGTGTCATCTGTTAAAGTTGTTTTATGTAAGTGGAAAGCAAGTAATGTGGCTCTTTAATTTACAAATGGCTATGAGAGCTTTAAGAAGTCCCACCTCTTTGAGATGTTATAAAGCAATGTGTTTAGTGGCTTATTCCTTAATTAGAGGGATGATACCTCCGTAACCAGTCAAAGTATATAAACATGTTTTAAATGATTAAATGTTGAAGAAAAAGATTTTAGGTGAAATCTAAAAGATTATGACAGTAATGTTTGAAAACAGGATACACTGCGAATTAACTGAAGTAATTCAATAATGTTGTCATTTTAACCTCAGTTACTGATGAAATATTGACATATTTTCATGGGTTTAAACACTGCGAGAGGCTCTAATTAGTTTAACCTCGAGAAGCACAAAGAAGCATCAGCTCTGCGTTGCCCCTCTTCGCTGGGACTGAATTAAGTTTTGGCATTTCTGACAATCAAGACAATCAACTTTAAACAATAAAAATATTAATCTTTATTCTTTGAGATAGCATATCAAAGATAAAACCTTAATCTATAATACCAGAACAAATTACACAAGAACTATACAACAGTAAACCAAGTGTAACCCAATAACTTTCTCTGGATAAAAGACAAAAGTTCTCTTGGTTATTGAAATCATTATCTCTTCTGTATGCATGTATGTAAAATATTCTTGTGACTTGAAGAGACTTGAAACTATCATTATGAGAATGTTTTAAATTTAGATGTAGCTTCTATAAAATATCCCTTGATGTTTGAATGCACACATTTTTCACAAATATTATTTCATGGGTGTGATTTAATGTTTCTTCCGCTCAGTGGAAGTAAAATATCCCCCTCTGACAAAATGCTTTAAACTTGCAATGTGAATGTCATTGTTCTAATCATTATCTATTGGCAGGATCAGTTGGAATTACTGATGATGATCAATCTACAAATATAGACCACTGTTGCACTTTACTAGCAGATGTAGTCCTTTGGCGCTAGTTGTAGTGCAGCCTAGCCAACAGAGTACAACATACTGTATGAATGCAAAAAACAAACACTGTCTAAAGTTAATCACTGTTAAAAGACCTGCAACAAACCTCTGGGAGCCAAACAGCTGGAATGAAAGTTGAATTAAACTGATTACACTTAACATACACATAAATACTTATTCATAAATCAACTCTACGTACTGTATGTGCTTCTCTTTAGAACAGAAAAATTGACTTTTATTTGGTTTACAGTCAGAAAGAAAATGGGCAAAACGGCTGCATGGGACAACGGTTGCACAGATTCCTCCACAACCCCCATCTTATACAATAATATTAGAACATGAACAACAGCAATAAAAATACAATAATAAATGAGCAATGTAAAATGCAAGGTATGACTGTATTACACAACATTAGCATTATATAGAAAGAGACGGGATGGTTCGGGAAAAAAATGGGTTTTAAAAACATTTAACACAACGGAAAAATGAGAAGAGGACTAATTTTTCCGAAAGCTTCTCCACACTGCTACTGCTTGCTTTCTTTCTTTCTTTCTTTCTTTCTTTCTTTTTTTTTTATTATTTTGCAGTGCGGAGGTGTCAACAATATCTTTACTTCCTCCATAATACTATAAACCTAATCTAAATATCCCTACTTAACCCTAGTATCTATACAGAACTATACACCACAACACAAAGCAGACCAGACCAGTGGCACTAACAGTTATTCCTAGTTGAGAGCTAATCTAGTATCATCTGATATGCTGTACTTCATTTTGAATTATGCCATATCTCCTCATCTGGACAGCCCTGCATGGCCAAACCTCCTGTCAACCCAAGATCCTACAAAGGTATTCTGTACACAACAGGCTTTTTTTTTTTGTTTCTTATGGGCACTCTTTTTCTGTGATACTAACTGATTCTGATCAAAATCTTGTACATTGTTTCACTGACAATTTACCTACATCTTGCTTGCATGGCTACTGCTCTCCACTGCAGTCCTGACAGTCAGCAAAAGCTAAATTAAAAGCTGTGGTTAGGTAGTTTTTGACAAAAAACACAAAAAGAGTCCTTCTAGGTAACAAAAATGGGCTTCACAGCATGAGTGTGAGTTTGTGGGCTTGTTCATGTAAACAGAATACATGTGCGAGTGTATGTTTTGCGTCTGGCTGTGTCTTGATATCATGAATTGGTGATCTGGCTCCTCACAGGACTCTTCTACATCTCGTGGGACAGGGCTTCGTGCTGAGCAGCCACTCCGTTGGCCTGCAGGGCAGCGGGCTGCTCCTCAGGCTGACCGTTGGTCTTCAGCTGAATAGCAGGATGGTCGGATGGTTGTGAGCTGAAATGGGCGTTGGATTCATTTAAGCGGCGGACACGATATGTCTCATAGTGGATGCTGCCTGTGATGTCCTTGATGTTCTGCATGTGTGTCCTGAAAGAAAGAAGACGGTATTACAACACCACTAAGTATTGCCTATACAGCAAATGCCTACAAGTGAAATACGCATTCATGTGTTATTCTATATGTTTTAACCCAGCAGGCCAAGGATGCTGGCATGATTTGTTGATTTCATTTCCTTTTTTTATACTGTTCATTTTAAACTACACTTGGCTAAATGGCCTACAGCTTTTTTTGTGAATAGGGGAAGCCAGCTGTCATGACAAAACCTCTCTGTGAAGCAAAGGTTTGGGAACTATTGTTTAAGTCCGAAGTCGGGCATAGATTAAGACACCTATACTAACAAGCAACTTACATGCTATCATTCAGTGGAAGACCTTAGTAGAAATGCCTATTGTAACACTGTGTAGGGAAGCACTCGACCCAAATATTTGATGAGCATTGATTTCAGTGGGGAAGTGAAGCTTCATAGAGTCTCAGTGCTGTTTCCAATTCATTTCAATCCCTCCACAAAATAAATTGAGTGATTTCTAATCTAGCAAGAGGCTCAGTAGGTCTTTTATATCAATTCCTCTACATCATAAAACCCACTAAATAAATTAGCTGTAGAGTGTGATGGAAGCTCACCTGATGAGGAGGTCTCGCAGGTAAGCAAACTCACAGTGTGCAATATTCTCAACTGCAGAGAGAGAAAAGAGGAAACATTAGTTGAACTACAACTTGAGAGAGACTCACCAAAATAACGTTTTTATGCAGCAAGATAAATTAGGACTTTACATGCACAGGGGAAGGATGCCCAACACATGAAATAGATTGAAGTCATGAGATAACTAAATATGATCTCATCAAAATCTCTTCTATTCCAGCCCACTTGCCATTCCTTAAAAGCACCACAAAATGGCAGTGTTGCTCACAAGTCAACTGGAGGGCATCCTCTAACATGACATCTCCAGCAATTTTGTTAGGCCAAGATAACACACTCCTCCACTTTCGAGTAATTTAATACATCTCGGCTCTCCTCTATATTGGAGAACTTTAAGTGAGACGTCTTAACAAACTCCCAGTGACAAGCTGCTGGTGCCTCCAGTAGGGCTAACATGTGTTTGAATTATAGATTATGTCAAGAATATAAAATGAAAAAAAGGAGGGTGCTATTTATGTAAAGCTTTGAAATCCAGGGGCAGGAAATTAAATTCTCTTTGAAAGGAGGAAAGTAGAATAACTGCTGGGTGTGTGAGCGCTGATTAGTGGTGTTGAGCGCTACTAACTTGTAACAAGCTGCACTCCTGGTATCTCCGCACTCTGACCGTGGGGAGGTATAGAGAAATCCCAATATGTACATTTAAATGCATGCCTACTCCACTCTTTTCCCCCGTCTCCGTCTCTAATTGTCCTCTCCTCCCGTGAAAATAAACAGTTTCTTCTCCACTTGTGATATATAAAAGGACTTCACTTCTGGCTTCTCCCCTGTGGTGTAAAGACAAGTCCAGCAGTCAAGCAGCTTCCTCTCTCCTCCTTTTCCTTGTTCCCTCTCTCCCACCGCTTGGCTTTACAAGAATGGAACCATTGTTCTTTTAGCCGGACAAGATGGCATTTGTCCCGCAGCCCGTGTACTTCACCTCTCTCGCCCTGCTGTTCTGTGGAGTGAACTTCATAATGCTTGCTGAGAGAGTAATAGTCACCTTCAACTTCTTAACACTTAAAGGGCTCATGGTGCTAACTACCTCAGAAATGTGATATTTTCAGGGAGAACTGCTGCTTGGTTTTTAGCTTGAACTAAATGCATTTCTGAGGCTCAAGTAGGACCAATGTAACTCTTCATTATAAGTAAAGTACCAACACGGCAACTAAAAAATACTCCATTACAAGTAGAAGTCCTGCATCAAAAATGTAGCTATGTAAAAGTATTATCAGAAAAATATACTTAAAGTATCAACAGTAAAAGTACTTTGCCCCTGTGACTGATAAGATTGTTAATATTAATGCATTTATGTATAAGTAGCATTTTACTGATGTAGCTGGTTGAGGTGCAGCTAGTTTTAACTACTTTATATACAGTCAGATAGTTTAGCCCAGTGGTTCCCAATGAAGGGGTTGGGTCCCCTCAAAATGGGGTTCGTGAGATGATTAATGGGGTAGGAATAAAAACATTCTGCAAAGTTCTGCTGTACAAATTTCTGTCGTCTTAGCTTTTTGTGAAATGTTGGATCATTTCACCTCTTTGTGCCTCTAATAGTTATTTAAATTAAATCATGTGAGAAGTCTAATTAGAACTACTAACAACCCGGGCCCCAACCAGACACTGCGTTTTTGTAAGGTTTTGTTTTTGTTTGTTTCGTATTTTTTAAGCTTATCATATAAACTGTTGATTTGAAAATTAACTATTAACTATAGCTATCAGATAAATGTAGTGGAGTAAAAAGTACAACATTTCTCTCTGAAATGTAGTGAAATAGAACTATAAAGTAGCAGAAAATAGAAATACAAATACAATACAAATTAATACTTAAATGTACTTTCCACCAATAAGAGTTGAACCATCCCTGAGCTACTTGGAGCTGCATGGATGTACGTTGAGCTGCACATGTTTCTCAAAATGTCTTTGAAGGTCATGTTCTTGGTGAATAGTCGGTGGTTCCCGACCGAATCACAGATGAAATAGACAAGCACCTTTCGAGATTCTGCAGTCTGAATAATTCATAAGATATAAAGATGGTTTCTTTTTATTAAGTGATTTATATTTTACAATGTATTAATAGCACAGCCAGTAAACTAGAGCTCAGTATGCACAACAGGAGAGTGTGCTCAAGTGCATTCTGGGAAGGAGACCGTGTTTGTCCCTTGTGATAGTCCCTTGTCCAGGCCTCCTTCAGCTGTCTTAATGTCCTCCAATCATACTTTTCACTCCCAGTCCAGACAGATGTCCTCTCTCTCTCACAGACACACACACATGGGTGAGGTGAGGACATTCACTTGCTAAGAACCTCCTTGGCAGTGTGAGCATGCAGCACAGGCCAACAAATGTAAACTGTATTAAAGTTACTGAGTGCAAGTGTGTGTGTGTGCGTGTGTGTGTGTGTGTTCCTGTCTGTTATCCCAACGGACACAGAAAGTCCTTGTAAATCTCTTCCTCCCCTCTCATACATCCCCCTAGTTACAGACTCGGAGAGACGTCTGTAAACAAACGCCTGATAGTCAAACAACAGACAGTTAAACCAGCTGGCCAGATTTTAAAGCTGCAGTTCATAACTTTCCACATGTTGAAAATACACCAAAAATGAGACTTGTCTTCTTTGCGAGGCTGTTTCACTGTGTTGTTATTGGGACGTTGTGCGAATGCCATCTATATTATATCATCTATCAGAGTGATAAAGTTAAATGGCCTTGGCAGTGTCAATTGCACAGGTGTTACCCAGGAGTACGGTAAATGAGCCGTTTTAGTGTGCGACCAAATTCCACCATGCAGATGGACATAATATATTATTAGGCTAGCCTGTTAAATATGCATGTAATGTTTTTTTAAAAGTCAAATGGATTTCAGCTTTAACTGATGCTGGAAGTGGAAGCTACATGTGAACATGGCTGATTTGTGTTTAGACTGTCAGGAAAAATAGATTATTCTGCCAAACAGATAGTAGAAAATGATTCACCAGGCAGAATACGAAACCAGCTGACCAATTTTATGTGTGTGTGTGTGTGTCTTAGGATTCATGTGCATTACCCTCTATGGTGCCCCATTTTGTTTTCCTTCCCAGAATCCTCTTGCCGTTCACCTGGTACTCCTGGTCACTGCCCACAACAGCAAAAGGGATCATCTCCTGTTGAGTGCACACATGGAAACACACACACGCACTGATTTGTTTTCAGGTCATACTTGATAGAACATTGCTATTTACAATCATGGCTTTTAAAATTTCCCAAATAAATACAGTCAATAATAGGAGACAAAAAGAAGAAATTACATCAACAAGTGCTGAGGCCACAGGGGGATACCCTCTTACTGTGGCTGTTGAAATCTGAACTGACTGAACCCGACACCGTGAACTTACTCTGATTTTGTCATTGATCAGCCTGTCCTCTGCATCCTCGTCAAACTCTTTCTGCGGGTAAACATCGATTCCGTTGGCTCTCAGCTCTTCCCTAATCTGCACAAAGCCGAGCGCAATGACACACAGAAACATTACATCAAAATACATAGCAACAGCACACAAAGTTATCTTATGTAATATATATAATTAACCACTCTAAAGCAGTCTTGGTAATCAAAAGAGGTTTTTCTCACAATTGCTGAGTAATAAACATCATTACACATTTAAAAGGCTTCTGCAGTGAGAGCTGAAACAGACACTGAAGAAAGGGAAGTCTGATCGGCAAACAAAAATCATGAATCTGGCCCAAACCCTTCATCCACCATCTCACCATTCGGGCCCGAACCCCGCAGCCAGCATCGAAGCCAATCAGTCACCATAACATGGAAACACACTTGATGCTTGGACTGAATCCTGTTTACATACAGGTACTTGAATAGAAGCTGCTCTGACCCAAGAGGACTTAAGTAAACACTTGGTTATGTTATGTTGACACTAAATGGTTCCTAATATCCTCGACGCGGAGGAGTTAACGTGGAGGTTAACCGCTCTTAGGAAAAAATACATCCAGACAGAGGTATGGCTTATAAAATGACCACCCCTATTCCCTGTATGTCTTTATAATAACTGAGACTCAGGCACTGACGCAGAAAAGTAGACAGACTAGCTTCTGGGAGAAATGTCCTTTTAATGAATGACTGTTCACTCCCACAATTACTACTCTGACAATTTCCACTTGGTCCTTGATCAAACATTTCATTGTTTATCCTTGGAAGCTTTCCCTGGCTTACATTATAGGATACAAACCAAGTGAAATTCTACAAAAAAGCCACATCAACTGTTGGTTAGAAGAATGCGAACAGACACTCACAGTTGGACACACTGAGGCCGACCATTTAATAGAAAAACCCCTTCTATTCTGTTTGCATGTCAAGTTGCTGCAGGGAAAATGGGGGGAAAAACATTTGGCACTGGAGGCTTTTTGTCAATAATCTTCAGGGTCATAGAGAGCATGTGCGGCCAACCAAAACAATCCAGCTACAAGCCCTGCGGCTTCTATTCTCTGCCAGGGCCTGGTCCAATCCCTCCTTTGTTCTTATTGGACGGTGTTACGGGCATCAGGGAGAAAACAGTAGCCAAGACACCCATCGTGCTTCTCTTAAATGAATAAAGCTGTTTGAGAAGTCTGGAGTCTTGGAAGGAAGGGAGGATGGAGAGATAAAGGAAATGATGGAGGAAGGAAGGTGGCAGCCTGCCTCCTGTGGATTGAGAATTATCTAACAGAAACACACAGAGGAAGGGAGGCATGGGACGACTGTTTGAGACTCAAGTCGGGTGGAGCAAGAATCTGTTGTAGGCCAGGAGGTGACGGCTGTGATGTTACAGTGGAGGATTGTCAGCCTGAGGAGTCTCATTGTACGTTAGTTTGCTATAAATGACACTACTGTAAAATGACCCCTGAGAGGAATATGGGAGGTGATTCGCCTACTGATAAGTTAAAATCTGCCTGTATACCTTTCCAATGTTTAGTCTCTATACATTTGCTGACTTTGCCCGGGTACAGTAGTATTGTTTATTGTGCCAGCTCTTGTGATTTAAAATTGTTATATTGAAACAAGAGTCAACAGCCATATGCTAGCTGCTCAGTGAGGCGGAGCGGTGCTTTAAGCTAAATGCTAATATGCTCACAATCACCATGAAAACAGTTAAAAATTAAACAGGTATAAGGTACAGCATGTTCACCATCTTGGTTTAGTGTGTTAGCATGGTAACATTTGAAGCAACTATGAAGGTCTGTTAAAATGTTTGTGTTATTTATAGTTATAGTTCTTATAGTTTCAATAGTTGCTGAGATATTTCAGTCCAGACCTAAGCGGCGGACCGACTGAAAGATGAGTCACCAAAGCATCAAAAACATGGAGATGAACTCGGATTATTTGTAGAAACTGATGAATATTCATTGTTTACTAAGATGCTACTTTCTAGTTCCCTTCATTTGGGTCATGTTCTTTTCATGTACCGCACTGAGACCTCTCTGAACTTGGCTGACTTGTACGATCGCCCAGTAATTCACTGGTAATGAAGGGCCTGTCTGCTCGAGTGGCCACTGTGCAGAGGTACCCCATCTAAAAAAGAGCCAGACTTAAGAGTTGTGGAATGCCGCTCAGTAAATAAATGCTTCAAATAAATAATTCTTAAATCTTTCCATCTGGCTTGAGCAATGACTTTTGAAGTGTTACAGTTATAGAGATGATACAGTATTTCCCAGGATGGGTACAACGCGGATTTGTCCAGATGGCTTTTGTTTGTGGTGCCTGGCAGCTCTTCGTATGTTACCAACCTGTGGTTGTGGATATGCATACGCGTGTGTTTGTGAGGGGAATCCACCGACTGTTCGACCTTCTGATGCACTCATCCATTTATTTTAAGCTAACTTTAAAGACCTGCTGCAGGTTTTTGCAGGTGTGATGGGAGGATGACATAAACCAAAGTTACATATGAAAACCAGCTCCACACAGGCACAGTATATTTTCAGACACTTGTAAAACCACCTCTTCCATCCAAACACACACACACACACACACACACACACACACACACACACACACACTCCACTCTCACCGTCTCTTTAAAGTAGTCCCTCTCCTCCAGCGTGAGTGTGTCGGCCTTGGCGATGACGGGGACGATGTTTACCACCTTACTGAGACGCCTCATGAACTCCACATCCAGAGGCCTCAGGCTAGAGGAAGACAGAGACGACAGAGTAAAACTTAATTTCATGTGTAATATATGTCTATTATTATATGTGTTTGTTGTTAGGATGCTCCAAATTCAGATGTCTTGCGCTGCAGGAGGGGCCAGCAAGGAACAAAAACGGAAAACAACTCACAACACTGCAGATTTGTGCATCTCTGCACACACAGATACCAAGATGGAAACCTTTTCTCTTTATTTCTGAGTGACAGAACTGCTAGACTCTACATCACACCTGGATTATAATATTTTCCTTTTTTTTCTCTGTGGCACAAAGAAAATATATTCTAGTACAGAAAGTTACACCATGTGAATTCCTTGGATATGAATGTAATGAAACACAGGAACCACAAGAGGGCAATCATGGTCTATTCCATTAAATTCTGTCCACCCTGGTTTCTCATGTTGACACTCAGCATACTACATTAGCATATGCTGCACTTTCTTTCCTATAGTCACTGAAACCATTTTCCTGTTACACCACTCCTCCTAATGTAGGTGTGATTTCAGTAAACTGTAGAAGAGCTTTCACATTCATTTTGAGGGTTAATGCATAAAACTGTCCAATTCTGCTCTTTGTTTGCTGTCTCCCATTTGTCTTTAATAATCTGCTTTTGCTTAAGTCAAAGCAAATTTGGACAAAAGTATATCCTCCACATTTTTGTATTATTGCCTTGTTTTCAAAGTTTTTCACTTTTGTCCTGTAACAGCCTTATGATTTTGCCTAGCGAAGCACTGATTAGCGCTGTCCTTACATCACTCTGCACTGTTCTGCACTGCTGTTCTGTTTCCCGTATGTTTCCCTTTTCCCTCTGCCCTCCATGTGTTTTTTTCTGCCTCAACGTTGCCTCCAGTTACTCCTCCAGACAGACTCCCCTCATGCTGTCTGCTCTGCCCTCCAATTAGCCCCAGCCAAGCCAGGCCAGCCTGGTTCAAAGACCCAGGGGCAGCTGGAGGAGAGGCCTGGCTGCCTCTCCACAACAACTGACAAGCATGTCACCATGAACATGGGATGCAACACCGGGGGAGCATTTGTTACATAGAGCGAGAGAGCGGAAAGGAGAAACAGAGCTGCACAAAAGGTAAAGGGAGATGACACAGTAAGTGATGTGTTCAACCAGAGATAGAGAGCTCTACATTTTGATGCATTTTTCATACGGAGGAGACATGTGTAATATACATGCAGAGGTAGGATAGGAAGAAATCAAAGGAAAGGAAAAAAAACCCCAAGAGGTTGATGCTCTCTCTGTGTTAATATTTATCGAATATATATGATGTGACTGCATACATAAACAAATTGGCATGTGAGCTGCATCGTATGCTCGACTGAGCATACATGCACGCTTTCATGTGTGCAGATGTGTCTTTGCACATGAACATATGCACACATGCACAGATGTCCACTTAAATGCCTGCTTGCATGCTCAAATTTTCCTTTTTATGTGGTTAAAAAAAAAAGAAATAGCAGTCATGTTTATATAAATTGAGACAATAAGCTTTGCGGTCAAATGAGAAGTGGAGAAAACTGCCAACCGCCGTGCAGATAGCTCTGCCTTCCTTCCTTCTTTCCTACAATAGATCAGAAACCAGCTCTGATTTGATGAGAGTCAAAGTGCAGCCTTCTTTTTTCTCAGATAGACATGTTAAATGAGGTAACAATAAGACTGCCCAGAGGGGAAAACTGTGTGGCTGACTCTGCCATTATCGGAAATGGCCGCTGATGCCAAGACCGTGTTCTGCTTCGCTGAGCACAGTTCATCTATCTGAAACCACAGAAGCAACTTAAAAGCAAATTGCTGACATGCAAATTACATTAGAGCCTTGATAAATACAAACTGCTGTTTAAAACGCTTCAGACAAAAAAGACAATCTAAAAAACAACCGCAGCATATCTCCAATGATAGAGGCCTATGAGCGCTACCAGTTCTCTCATCATATTCCTGCCTGTCATTCTTGGACTGTGGTCACATGGCAGAGGCGTCCAGAGGCTTTTGGCACTGTGTCTGTGTAATTGGTAACAGGCCCTAATTTAAAACTTCAACTGGCGTTACTGTGTGAAATGTGAAAAGGGAAAATAAGCAAGAGGAGAACAATAGAGAACAATTTTAGAGTTCTTCATGAAGCTGGCTAAAATCTGTGGGAGGACAACAAAACGTGTCCAGCACAAATTAAGTTTCAAACTAATGTGTTTTTGGGTGCAACAAAAGTTCGATTGCAAATATGCACAGTGTGTTGTCTATTCTCAGTCTCCATATCTAAACATGTGCACACATACATACTTGAAAACATGTTTTGACACAGATCATCTCTATGCCAGGTCACAACAGTAGCCCCAACAGATGTCTCCTTTGTTCTGCCTACAACTCTCTGGTTGGCTGTGAGGAAGACACCACTTCCTGACAGATGTTTGCATCTTTGTTTTCAGAATGAAAGCGTGCATGTCTGGGATGTTTATGTGAGTGTGTGTGGGTAGGAACACTTTGAATATAGCCTGATTGGAGACAATGTTTGTGGATGTAGGAACAGAGAGAGGGAAACGATACAGATTCACCAAGAAAAAGAGAGGGGAGAAACAGCTTGGGTGTTGCTGAACTGGCTGAACTGAGCAGCTGTAAGCAAGATGATATACAAACACATTCAGGGCATCCACATAAGTTTAGTTGTACAAGCGCTAGCGTGCCTACTGCCCACTTGAGTCCACTACGCACTCTGCTTTACATGAACAAGGATACACACAAACACACATGCATTCTCTGAAGCAGCAGGTGTGGTGACTAGAGCAGATGATGAGGGGGTCTGTCAAACAGCGGGACACACACATGTCATCCCCCACTTACAGAGAGAGCGTTTAAGTGGACAACTGTTGAGTTACTGGTGCGCAGAAATATGAAGCAGCAGTGGACGGAGAGCCGTCACGGAGATATGCGGTCAGATGGTTAGTGAATGAGTGTGTGTTTACAGTTGGTGCACATGGGTGTTTTGTGTGCTTTTATCTGCATGTGTGCAATACAATACTCCAGATTCCTCCACCAACTATAATTCCCTCTATAATCGCTGTGTGTGTTGGGCCTTGCTGTGTGCCGTCTGCATGTGTGGCTGTGCGTCCTCCTTGACCCTCGGTGCACATGAGGACACGCCACTCATCACTGTTAAATCGGACAAATTACGACTTGGAGAAAAATACCCTAATCACTGACATAGCAGAAGGAATGTGATTTGTATTTTCTCTGCATTAGTAAAGTGCAAACTCCATGTGAGTGAAGCAAACAGCCACCGCCTGGTTGTTTAAAAAGAGACGTGTACTCTGCCAAAACACTGTAAGGACACTTTGCACATGACCGGTTTTATTTCTGCAAAGCCTTTCTTCGATTCAATTAATCGGACAAATCTTGTGCTAAATTACAGCATCATTATTGTTACAATCCCCACAACTTTGGTCTGTTAGCATAATTTACACCAAGGACAATCTTTTTCTGCTTCAAACATAGCCGTTTGCTGGCACACAGGCTCACTTTACAAGAAATGCATCTGTAAACTGCTTGAATCCAAATGAAAAATAAAGGCACTGAATCAATAATCAAATCCAGACCTCTGACGCAGCAACTACAATGAGCAGAAAAACACATTCAGGCGTAATGATACACTAGATTAGGATGTTGGCAGGTTGAGGAAAGTTAGTGGTAAATACATTAATCAAGAAGTCTATAATCAACATGCTCAGGTAAAAGCTTAGCATACATGATTTCGTCAACCACTACAATTTCTCCTACTCGGGATGAGACACTCTCTACATCCTGACAATAGTTTCTCTGTCTCTCTACCTTCCTCCACCATGAGAACTGTAGAGTCCAATTTCTCCGCGAAATCTGACTCTTCAAGTGATACTTTTGAATGAGAGAATGAGTTCCACATGTGGTCACAAGAGAGAAAGAGAGAGATGATAAAGAAAAGCTGGAGAAGGACGTGGTTAAAGAGCTGTGGACAGACAATGTTTCAGGGGAGATTCCCAGAAGGTCTGATTCGTCTCTGCAGCTGTGGGAGAAACTGACGGAATGAGGAACAAAAAGTGGGGCACTTAGTCACGGGTGTCTCTTTAATATGTGATCTTACCAGTGGCCTGTGGGAGGTATGAAGTATATGCAGCAGTGCACCCTGGAGTCTGGGATCCTCTTCTTCCTGTTGATGTTGATTTCCTCCTGCAGGTAGGCTTCATACTGGTCGTTGATGAACTTCATAATGGGCTGCCAGCTGGCAAAGTAAGCACAGTTGAGGGAATGAGAAGCTAACATTAGCATTAGCCCATAGTCAAAACCTCCTGCTTACAGTTATTCAGACTATGGCAGTAACTGAAGAATAACAGTGATGAATAATGTACTTTTGTTTCATGCAGAGTTATGTTCTTAAACTCTATGCAGCTTGGCCAAAAATCTAATTTGAGATATTTAATTTGTTAATTTACTTATTAAATTATGTACTTTTGTGAATAAATTCTTTACTTTAAGGCTTAACACAGAGTAGTTACTGTAATAAAATCAGGTTAATTGGTCACATTCGAAATTTGAAATTTTCAAACACAATTGGTCACAGAGACACTCACATACAACCCATTTCAAGCATTTCCTGTGACTATACAAAATAATACAACAAAAAAATGTGGCTTTGATTAACCCAACCAGAGGGAATAAGTAACCAAATGCACTGACGGACACGACCTTACTAACAGCTACTGAGGCCGTGAGATAAAGCAACCTCAGCTCACCAGTTTTCATTGTTGATCTGATCCCCGAAGCCCGGAGTGTCGATCACTGTCAGCTTCATCCTCACTCCTTTCTCCTCAATATCTACACAGAGAAAAGCTATTTAATTAGTATTTCTTTTGGACAGACACACACACACACACACACACACACACACACACACAGAAAGCAACAAATCAGTAGTGTGATAGAGCAGCAGGAAACACAATAATAATACTATAAATGTTTCGCCTGTAGGCCACTGAACATGAACACTGGCTGACCGTGACTGATGGACTTGATCTCGATGGTCTTGGGGATCCTCTCCTCCGGGTTGGGCTGCACTGATTTACGGCTCACCTTGGATTTGAACAGGGTGTTCATCAGAGTGGACTTCCCCAGGCCGCTTTGCCCTGATCAGGAAAACACACAAACATAGACACACACAACAGTTAGAGAAAGTAGGAACACATTCGTTCGTGGTTTTAACCCTAGACGGTCACAAGGGCAAATTCACTGAAGACAACAGCCTCATTCAGCTGAATCACAAAAGTTTCTTTTAGGCTTTCACCAAAAACTGTAGAAGACTGAATATGTCCATGACATCAGCGCCAATGTATGTGTTGTATAGTGAGTGTGTATGTGCATGTGTGTGTGTTACTAGACCATGACAGTAGCAGGACAGCTGCAGGGTCAGACAGACAAGCTGTAGAGGCCAAGAAGACAGATGTATGGACCACACACACACACACACACACACACACACACACACACACACACACACACACACACACACACACACACACACACACACACACACACACACACACACACACACACACACACACAGCTATCATGAAAAAATATATTTTTTTAAATTTCAAACCACCAGGGGATGAACTCCCTTGAGTCATGTCTACTGTATATTTCTACTGTGTATGGCTGTATAGTAGATGTCTTTTTGATATATTTTAAAATAAACATGAATTCAACATGGTGGAGGAAAGTGGTGAGGTTTCTCAGGATCCATTTAATCCTTTTTTCCCTTTTTGTTCCCAACAATTTTGACTAAATAAGTAAGGACTATATTCTTGTAATATGATTGTTTCCATTTTCGTAAAATAATAATGTAATTTCCCCTTGTATCATGCATAATCACCATAATGGTGGTTACATTATACTTATTTAGTAGATAATATCTGCGTAACCTCATTGAAGTAGGAAACTTATAGAAAACTGTTTCCAAAAGGTGGCAAAGAAAATCCCTGAATAAAGTGACAATGTTATTGTCTACATTCATGACATCTCTTGTTTAGTCCTTGGAAACACATGTTATTCTTTGTGATTATTATTGCATAAAAAATGATACACACATACACATGCACACCAACTCCTGAGCCCATTTAAATTCCCTCCATATTGCTCTCCCGCCCTTTGCTCACCGCCCCTATGGGCATCCACTGTGGCGTGTGGAGCGATGCCAACGTGCCCGGCCCTCTGTGACACCCAGGGCGGCCTTTTCCACCACTCTCTCACTCTGTCACACACTTGCTCTTTCACATACACTCACACTCTGCATTCCGTCTACTCAGTCGCATGCATTCACCTACACTCGTAGTTTCTCTCTCTCTCTCTCTCTCTTTCCCTCTCACACACACTGAGACACCCTTGCTGCCCTCTCTGCGTGGTAGAAATCAAAAAGGTCAGCTGGCTGAGGGCAGGGATTAGGCAAATGCATCTCATAGAGGAGACCACAGTGGACAGGGCCAAGACCACAGCTGCTCTAACCTTTCACGTCCTCACTCGCCACACAAGTGACAACTCTGTTAGCCAACGGAAACTTTATCAGAATAACAAAAGATGCCATAGTTTTTATATTTCTAAAATTAAAATAAGTATCTGACTGCATACTGTAGCATTGTGCAAGGGGTGAACACAATACCACAAGCACCTCTTCAATCTCAGGCAACCCAGCGTCTGAAGAGTGACACAAGGAAGTCAAACAACGAATAACCCAAAAAGGGATTGAAACATTTTTCAGGATTTTATTAACCAAGCGCAAAAGGCAGGTCAATACTGGCCTTACAGTGAGAAACAGGATTCCAACTATCTGCCAGCACGTCACCCAGAAGAACTTGATACGTTGCTATAGTTGTGCATATCAAAGCTTCCTTTGCCAATCAAAACTCACTTCATGCAGGTTTAAACTCATCTTTGTTATTTTCTATTGTAAACTTTTATTGTATTCTACTCCAGTGTGCAGAGTGCGAGGGTATTATTTCACAACACAGTGTTATATCATCTCACGACACAAGTTGAATTTATCCTCGAGGGGTCGGAGCGCTGCAAGTGGATACATGTCAGCGTTACGTGGAAATGTGCAGTTAGATAGTTTTGTTTCACTGAGGCTCTTTCCTTTGCTTATTCCCACAAATAAACATTCATTGGGTCATATTGCCACTTTTTTCTTACACTTTCACTTCATTCCCCAACATCTACAAATCAACATGCCTCTTTTGATGAACATTATCAGTCCATACACAACAAATCCATGTTTTCATGCTATGGTACCTCTCCTGGGAGTTGACATGCAATCTAGCTGTGTGCACAAAACACTACCCTGCAGGGCCTGAAATCGGACGAACTGCACTCTACAACTACCGCCATGCCTACATGAGCCAAACAGAAACACCAAGGCTTAAATATCCATTTGGGACGTAGCTTTTCAACATGTTCTTGTTGCGTGAACTGTACCTCAGTGTGTGATAAAAACCCATTTTGACTTTCCTTTCCCTGAAGACAACATGCGCATAGGTTCGTTTCAGTTTTATATGTGCACGAGTGCATGTACACAGGTGCATTCACAAATAATACTGTGTGCATGTAAGTGTGCAGAGACTTGATGGTGGGACCTAATTGCCAGTGTGTAGCTGCTCTCTAAGGAAGTGTGAGCTTCAGGTTGTCAGAGTAATCGCCATCATTATGCCACTTTCACAGCCTGACAGCCTCCTTTTATCCACTTGAGCGTGTGTGTGTGTGTGTGTGTTTGTTTGTTACATCATGGACACACAAAAGAAAAAGAGCTCGTTGAGGAAGGCACCATGCTGGCTGACTCTTCACAACAGAAGTAGAACCACAAATACAAACACATGCAGGTGTTGTATTTCTTTGCTTTTTATGACTGCATAAAAGCTGAGAAGTGTCACGATAAATGTAATAAAGAAAAAAGGGATTTTTCATGTCAGAGAATCCGCAAACTAAGCATGCTGTCTATGACGTCCTGTTTTATGTGACAGTGAGAATAAATGTAGTTCAGTATTGACTTATATACTGTATGTTTCTTATTTTGGCTTGAAGCTTACTGTAGCACCCTCAGAAAGAATCCAACTTGCTACTTTGCTTTGTTCTGCATTTTGTGCTGTTGCTGCCAACATTGAAAATGCTTTGAATGGTTACCATCTGATCTTTTTTTTGTTGAATTCAGTACTCAGTCAATAACTGTTGTATACATTTGGAAGCAATTACAGCCTCGAGTCCTCTCAGATACATCTGTGTCAGCTTAGATTTCAGGAGTTTTATCTAAATCGAACATGAAGCCATAATCAAGCTCAAGGTCAGGCTGGATGGGAACAGCTGAGCTAATCTTTACATCATACCAACCATTTTTTTTAAATATTTTTTATATACAATTATTTAGCATTAGTAACACATGTTTCAACCTTTTACAGTTTCATACAACATCTACTCATGGCATCTAATGCAGAATTAAGTCATGGTTACGTTCAGGTGTGTAAAAGTTTTGTTGTTATGGTTACGTTTGTGCCCCGTCCATCTTGACGTCCACACTCACTTCTCACTGTGCTATCCTCACACTACTTCTGTCGTTGGCACTAAATGTTGCAAGTAAACGTAAATTGCTATTTCTGCAAATTAGCTGCATATGGATATAATTTGTGGGAAACAAATGCAGGGAAAAGTCAAGGAGACTGAACACTTGAACATATTCTCACTTTTTCCAAATTGGAGAGATGTTTTCGTCTTGGTTACAGATGAACAATGACACTTTTGGACTGTTGTTATTCAGTGTTGAATTAAATGTGTGAAGTCTGTGTCAGACTCACCCACAACCATGATGTTAAGCTCAAAGCCCTGCTTCATGGCCTTCCTCCTCATCTGCTCCAGGATGGCATCGATGCCCACGTAGCTGAAGTCGCTGCCATGGGTCTTCTCCCCCTTCCCTTGTGGGTTGGGGTGGTGGGGCTTGGCGGACTCAGACATGTTGCTGTGGCTCAGATTGACCTCTGACCCTGAGGGATGCAGATTCAGGAGGAAGACAAAGAAATAAAAAGAGATGTTAATTTATGTGACAGTTCAAAAGACAAGCACAAAGCATACATTTTACACAGTTCAGTGTACAAAGTGTAGACATTTGTGATAAAACTGTCGGCAGTGACTTAAAAAAGCAACCGCATGACTCATAAATGCAGGTGAAATCATATTAACTGCAGAATACACCAAGTTCAGTGTGAAGGCCACATTAGATACTGATCTCAGCAGTTCATTTCCTGTGTGAAACAGGATACACCAGACTTAAAATTCACATTTATGAGCACCCGCCTTTATACAAGACAACGTTGTAAGGTGATAATCTGTCATTTACACTATCTGCCAAAAGCCCAACATGTACAGATGTGCACACACACTTGAAATAACAAGATAAACTTCCCGCTAAACTGTTCAATGAAAAATTATTGTTTTCCCAGTGGTCCTTGGCATACAGTCAACCGTAAAACTAACCAATAAATCATATGCGAACAGGCACACATCTGCTCCTTAATGTTGCATAAAGTTCGACTAGCAACCACCTCACGTCAGCAGCACAGTCCACAAGAGACAGTCTTTTCAGAAATAAACGACGTGGAAGTTGTAACCAAAGTGAAGCAGTGCAGCTGTAGATTAGAGGTGAATTTCATAATTATAAAAGAATTAGGAAGGCAAAATGGACATGGATTGTTGGGAGAAAGAGCTGCCAACTACAAATCACGGCTTACCTCACTTTAAGGAGGATCGATTGCTAGAAGATGAAGGCTGCGTGCCAAAGCGGCGCTGCAACGAGCAAAACTAAAACACAGCTGAACTCTGCCAAATGTGCTAGTATGTGCTTGCAGCAGCGGAGACTCGCACTCTTCTTAATGTAGGAGGAGACAACACTTCCTGTGCTGTGACAGAAACTTGTAGTATTGTCTGTGTGAGGTTTGCAGTCACAGACACTACAAACCACAGACACGTATACATGAAGCTTAATGGAGACACAACCATCCTGACTATATCCTTTGAGCACACAGGTACAGTGTAGTTGTAATAGTTTAGACTCTGATCTCTGTCTATTATTTTTCTCAAATAGAAAAAGGGTTCAAAGAACCAACGTCTGTAAGCTCTTTGCTGAAGAATTCAGAAGCCTCTGTGTCCTTTTGCAACATTGTGCATGTTGGTGATTAAGCACAAATAACAGTGGAGCATTTTATGATATTTAAACTCTCTTGCTCAGAGTTTTGCCTTCCTGGGCCCTTAGATAAGACGGAAAGTGTGAGATGGAGGTCAGAGACTGTGGGAGGATGTAACAGACATGTGGTCCCGCAAAGAGTATACATTTTCCAATTTTTACTACCAATGCTGAAGTGCAGACTTTCCACAAGAAAACAATCCGGCTCTCTGCGACTTTGTCGTGGGAAAAGTGTTGCTAATAACCACTTTGTGCAGCCCTTGTAGCATTGTGGGTGTTTTTAATTTAAGGGCACAACTGTGACACAAACACAGGTTGAAAGTTGGTGGTATATCTCCAAAGAGTCATTGTAACCACCTCTTAAATTAAACAAAGTGAATGACTCAACATGCACCCTGTGATCACAGCCTTTTCTACTCCACACATGCACATGAATATGCACTAACATCACAATCTCACTCTCCTACACACTTGCACACCTTAAAATTCCAATGCAATGGGAGTATTGATGAATCAGCTGAATATCTCTGAACTCAATACTCTTTTCTTCTCCATGCAAGACAAAAGAGCCATAATTTTGGACCGTGAGGTACCCAAGAGTACCACACCTTCAACAGTCTACACAATATCCGTCAGTCTTTCCAGCGTTCAATTCTCAGACAGTCTAATGGTTAACTGATGAACCGTGCTGTGATAACACATGTGGCTTGGCTCAATAAATCCATAGCTAAAAACAGTCAGTAAATTATCACTATACAAGGGTTTGTTTTCACTCAATAATTTAAATCACTACCAAAGAGGCAATTTCCCTTTATGCAAGGACAATCATTTTATCAGTAAAAAAACAAAAGCAGTCCTGACATTCAGGAGTACAGTTCAGTCCATGCTGTAATGTGAACCCTCTGTTAATACCTCATCATGGTGAGCTGATTTAGTGCTGCATCGCTGTCCTCAAGAGACCCCGACACAGAAATGCAGTGTCTTGGAAGTGATACAATAATCCTGAGGTATTTGGATCGATTTATCTTTAGCCTGCGAGATGAGTTTGCAAATGTTTGCATAGTGTCACAAAGCGTCGTTTGGCTAACCCTGCACTGAACTCACAAGTTACATTGAGCCCGACTGCCTCAGTAGCCTCTTGAGTGGCAGAATGCAGATTAGCTCTAATGACATACTCCAGGTCTGCAGCCAAACTGCCTCCTGGACACAGTGACCATGCCAGCCCTGGGCCATCTGCTGGCTTACATGGCCGCTCTCTAAGTATAGACAACAGGCAGACAGTCACACTGTAGCAGAGGAAAACACACAGGCGTAGTAACGAGAACTGGCAAATGCGAGGCACACATGAACACATGCAACGGAAAAAGGAAGAACAAAACGGCAGTGAAAATGTTACCCAGCCCGACAGCCACCCTGCTGCTTTGATATTCACTTCTCTTTCTCATGTAGTCCAACTGAGCGTTTTCATTTTCATCAGCACCGCTTCCGAATGATACTTTCATTCCCAGGGCTAGGGATGAGCTGGCCATTAGTAATCGTCTTTCACTGCTTTTTTACATTATTTATGTACCGGAGTGACAGTTCTGCCATTTGCATCCACAACAGTCTTTAAAGTGTCTCTCTGTGAGTCAGATCTGCTTTCCAGCGTTGTGATGCTCCACAAAGTAAGCGTGAATAACCTTTGCCACGGCGGACTACATTTCTGGATGAGTAATCTCATTGCAAATGAACAGAGACGTACAGTATGACTCAGATCACGACTCAGTGGCCTCAGCCCTTGAATTCAAACTGTTTTCTCAAATGAGACAGACCCAACGGACGCATTGAAATAGAACAATGTATCAGACAAGTGGGACTTCACTGGAATAAAATTCCTTCGAGGAGCGGCGTTTTATTCAGCTGAAGCCAAAAAAAGCCACGTTGAGCCAGTGGGGTGTACAGTTCATTCAAATGTATAAATATGGGAATCAGAGCGGTGCAGAGGACAAAACAGGTGCATCAATGAACCTAAAGTGACCCCTCAATGAGAAAACACATTAAAATATTTGGCCTGCTATAATCTCCCTTCATCAATACAAAGTCTCCAAATGAAAACAGCATTCATAAAAGTGCACACAGATGTTATGTGTGAAGATCCCTTCCAATAAATACACCAGGCACAGGATTTGTCTTTTTGCCACGTGACATGCAAAAGCGGCACTATAGGATTATCTGATCTGAGAGCTTTGTTTAATGAATGGAGAGGAGTTTGGGCTTTTTCTTTGCATGAATGGACAGATCCCATCAAAGAGATGACTCTGGTCCTTTATCTTCAAATGAGGGCACTTATAGTTGAATTGGGGTTGTTTCAAGTTTTATCACTGGCATTTATAGATATGTGTATCTGAAGCAATATTCTCTGAAAGACAAGACCATTGGTGTTGTCTTATCAGTGAGAAGTGCTTGTATTTCACTCATTCAGTACTCTCTAAATTAATTTCCTGTTTGTCACTGAGGGCTTCACAGCAGGCAAAACCACAGCATTTACATCCGCACGAAAAACGTTTGTGGCTTAAAGGGGTATTCCGCTAATTTTACACATGAATGTCAGTTTGCTCGTCATGAGTTGAGAAAACCGTTGTCTGATGTTTTCTGTGGCTCTGAAAGGAGCTTTGTCAAGTCTGAGAAAATAACCACTTGGAGCTTGGAGACTTGAGGCATGGAGTTTGAAAGACATGGACATTTAGCAGGTAGGGAGGATATAATGAAAAATATTACCAAGCTGCATTGTGGGAATTGTAGGATCCGGTGTTTTTGCATTATGACCCATACTAGGGACTCAAAGTCAGGATAGCTTGGCCTCTGCTGCTTTCAAATCTGTCTCCCCAAATTTTATGGAAGTACAATACTAAATAATTGGAGTACTCCTTTATTCTTTCATTTAGTGTCCTATTTTTCATCCTTGTCCCTTATGATGCCCTATGTATTGTACAGTACGAGTGCATAATAAGGTGAAATAAGAAATAACTGTGCATCAGTGTCAATATTAGGTGTGGATAAGCTGCACAAATCCTGTGACAATAAATCTCTCAGTTGTAACGATTACATTATTTTAGGTGGGACAAAAGTGATGAACTGTATAGTCTTGAAGTGAGAGAGTCCTCAACAGATTTCTTGGAAAACATTGTGGCACAATATAGCAGAATAGCTCAGCAGAGACCAGAAAACACAAAACTGCTTTCAGTCAGCATTCTTGTCTGGCCTCAACCTTCGCAGGAAAGTAATACATCATGTTAATATTTCAAGAAGTATGTAACATGCAAACATTTAGCTGACATATATCAGTAACCACTATCCTGAAGAATCAAACCCACTTTGTTCTTTCCTTAATCTGACCTGTAATCTAACCCTCCTGGAAAACTAACACAAAGCGTTCCCCCTTCAATCAGATACAATTCTCTATTTTGCTGTAACGGAGAATCCCCTTCCCACTCTAGACTCGCACATAACTCAACACTCTCCTCTCAAGCCCGTCATTAAAATCCCATCACGCACATCACATCCAACCCTACATTTGAAATGTGCCAATGCTCGAAACAAAGCCTTCATTGTCTTCTTGAGAGGCTTCCTAAAAAAACAAATTCAGCTCCCTTCCATCCATAAGCACCACTTAACCACTTTTAAATTATATGAGAAAGTAGAAAGTTGTACGTTATTGTTTAACTCCAGCACTGACAGTATCAATGTGGTAAATATCCTGCAGAAAGGGAAAGAAAACGGGGTGAAGGAGCCAGAGACGAAAAGAAATCAGTAAAATCATTCAAGGCATGCAGAACGTGTAATTAGTGCCGATCAGCCAAACTGTTAAAATAGCGTGGTTGATGACTGGCGCTCTACATTAGGAACTGGTCTATGTGGGAGGATTTTATAGTTGGCTATAATTGTTTTCAGTTCTGGATTCAAACAGTTGACTTCACAAATTCTGCCTCCAGTTTTAAGGGGAATGCTTTACTCATTGCTGATGTTTTGCTCCGCCTCTGGGATTGAACTGTGTGGAAAATCCTGCCGCTGTCATGCAGGATACAGTTGCAAGGAAATGACACGGGAATTGAACTTTGTTGCATTGAGGCGCCTCAGAATGTCAAGTCAGTAATCAAATGCAGAGATTCAGTCTTTGAAACTTAACAAAGCAGAGGTGTAACTTACCAAACGTCACATTATGTCTAAGTCTTAATCACAAAGTAGGCCTGTGCCGAGGACAAGGCTCCCCTGAATGTTATTTATTACTTTTATAGGTAACTTATTGACAAAGCAAAGCACATGTCACTTAAATAAGGTATTTCACAAATGCAATGTTTCTAGCGATGCTTGCAGCCGAACAAGGTACTTGGTACTTGGGTTTTCTTCTCCTCCCTGCCTTCAGTCTGTCTAAGCATATGTTCAAAAGCTGTCTAGTCACTCCCTAGGGGGTTGTGCTTTGGTAAAAGAAGGTATCATGTCTGTTCTTCCACTCACACACCGTTACTGACAGCTCTTGAACGCTGTCTTTGAAAGCGCTGTTAATTTTTTAAAAACATGGTTCCCATGAGGTGGAACCCCTGAATTTCTGCCCTGGTGCAGTTCAGTTGCATATTTCTCTTTCCTTTCTCTGTTAGTGTCCTCTATTTGTCCTCTTTTTTTTTCTCTCTCTCTCTCTTTTTTTCAACCGGAGATGACATTTCCACCAGCCCTTTGGTGGCTCCCTCTAAAGAGGAAGAGATCATTAAGTTTTATGCCTGCTGCAGTCTGGATGAGATGGATGGAGGGTCCAGACAGAAGACGACAGCACAAGGAGTTGACAGACAGTCACATGGATACAGGATTAACATATGCACAATTTAATATCATCTAAAAAAAAAATTATGGAGTAGTTTTATGAGTATGGTCTGGTGAAGAATGAGCTTGAGTCTCAAATGAGAAATATAACGTGCCATCTAGGGACATTAAAACACATCACTTCCATTTCCAGTGCTATTCTAATCGCTTATTTTCCTGATAATGACTAATGGCACTAATACATTTAGTGGAACACAGTATGAGACAATAATGGCTTACCCCCAACTGTGACACAATCTGTTATGCAGAGCATATAGATGGCTTAAACCTGCAGTGCGTTTGAGTGCAGTGCAGGTGTGACCGGGTGTACAGAGACGAAGGAGTAAAACCTGTAGTATGTGTATATGTATACATTTATTTATATGTATAGATTATTTATTAAGATTATTCAGAAAATAAGACATCTGCCATAAAAAATGATAGCTGGGTAGAAAATAAAACTCCTCTATGTCACGTCAGTAAGTCATTTGAACATTTTTTAAGTTAGCATTTTTGATAGAAAGGCTTCCAGACTGAACAACATTTGCAAAAAAGCCCTTATGCTGAACTACACTTGGGGAAGCAGAAGACAAAATAATGTAGTATGGCAATCACCTTTGGGTATGCATGTCTTCAAAGAAACACAAGACAAGACTTTGGATCATCTGAGCCCTAATTACCGGTGCTTTGGTCAAAGAAGTGTTCATGTCACGGACTACAGTCAAAATAATGACAGCGTAGGCCAAACAGCAGCCACAAGTTTAAACCAAAGAGGAATATGATACTATAGTTTGGCAGCACTTACAGTCGTGATTTACTGTGCTAGCTGAAACTTTTCCTTTTCCCTTCAAAGTCCCTTTCCAAGAGGTGTTAATGTTATTTTGTCTGCACCCTGTAACAGTCTGATATTGAGCCAACCACAATTCTGAATTCTTAAATCTCTATGAAAGCATTTGCCAGTTTTTGCCTGGTGTGGTGACTTCAATGCCAAGTGCATGCGTGTTTCTAAAAAGGAGCACAGGCCTTGTGCTTAATGCCACACTGCGTTCTGTTTGAGGGAGATAACATGATAGTGTGTTTTCAGTAGGTAGTGACAGAGTGAGGTCGACAGAAGGGAGCTGGGAGGACAGAGTGAGGTTCTCACTGGACTGTCATCCACATCCAAGAGGAAATCCCTCTCACTCAATCCCTCATCCGTACTTTGAAACCGAAAGAACATGGCGATTAAAAATCCTGACGTGTTTCTCCATAATAACAACTCCCTGCCGCGTAAGACGGCGAGGTTCGGTGCGGCCAATGACGGCTGACAAAAACAGACATCTGCACTGCAGAGAAGAAGAATGCCACTGGCCCACTTCATCTTTCCGCCTTGTCACTTGTGTCGGCCCACTGAGAATGCGACCCCTGGCCTAACGTGGAGGAAAGCAGATGGTGTAGCTCGGTGTTGAAATACAGCTCTCCACACGGAAACTTCTGGTAGTGTAGATAACGACCTGTCCCAAAACACCTCAAAAAGATTGAAAGGGTGAGAAGAGACGGACAGAGAGACTTGTAGATGGAGGGTCATTGAGGTAAAGGGCACGACCAGGGAGAGATGAGATGCGAGATAAATGCTACAATAACAGCGACGGGCTAAAAAACACAACAAGAGTGAGCGTGGTTTGGATCGATAGCTGTAAGCAGAGACTGAGAAAATGAGAAAGCAAAGCCCAACACAGCAGGGCAGCCATTGTAGTGCTGAGTGCAACTGTGAGAGTCTGCTGTTCTGGGCAGCTCTCAGTGCTGTAGGCTGACTGACCACAGTCGTAACTCAAAGCGCAAACATTTCTGAGAAACATGGAAGGGGAACGAGGAGGGTCCAGCCGCAGACCCATCCACAGCTGCAGTAGAGGAACTGGTACAGGGTAAAGGACAAACAGAGCCCATGCTGCTGCTGTAAATCACAACCACCAAGTATGAAGTGGGAGAGGGGCTGGCTGGTTGGAATATTTCAGTGCTGGATGCTGCTTAATGAGAGGAAATGAGAGGCGTCTCACTGTTCAGAGCAGGCTTCTGCACTTGAAGATGGTTCTTTTTTTTTTTCTGAGTCGCACCAGTAAGTTGTCCATAAAATGTACCGCTAATTAGGTCTCTTCATCAGTTCACTTTACAACCGAGTGTGTGAATCCAACTGTAGAAACAGAGGAAGAAATTCAAGAGATACAAGAATGAGGACCAAACCAAATAGTGACAATTAAGAACTTTCATTCTATAACATAGCAAGTTCTCAAGTGCAAGCTGGACATTTTTCCTAATGTAAATAACCATGTGGTGTTTGTGTAAGAAAGAGACCAAATTCTGTAAATTCCTATTATTATCCAAGAATCAAAAACAATGTGATGGATGACCCATAATGCCTTGAGGCATAATACTGCCACAGCGCAGTAGAGGAGATCACCACAGACCTTCACCTCTCGAGTGCTGGCAGGCCCACAGCCTGTCACCTCTGACAGGACGTGACATGTCTGACTTCCTCCCCTCTGTGACATACATACAGAACAGAAAACATCCTCCCTCTGTGGGCACACAGTACAAGAGAGTCGTTGGAAATGTGTGTCCTTGTGACTAACTATTGTATTTTTACAAAAAGACTGCTCATCCTTTGTACTCCATTGTGCTGATGAGGGAAACCAAAAAGAGCAACATAACATAAGAACTACATTCTTCACTTGCTGATTGAACAGGAAAAGAAGACAAGACGATACGAGATTCTAAACACATGGATGCAATTAGCTAGAGGACTATGAAGACATACTGTAATGTGGGAAAGAATATTTTCAGACAAACAGTCTGGTTGTTTACTGTAAAACAAGTTCACGCCTCTCCTCCGCTCAGCTCTGCAGCCTTCAGGGCAAATTCTTCTGGTCAAAAACGTGGGTCAAAAGTGCACTGAACTTTCCAACAATAGGTTAATTCTAAACAGGGGAGGATTTCCCTTTCAAGAATCAGGTTTGAAATCTTTGCACCTGCAGCATTTGAGATTTCTTGAAAATGATCTCACTGAGGGGACAACAGAGGACTGATCATGATATCAGGTGTTTAACAGCAAGACAAAGAAAAACTTGTGTGTGAATTTATTTCATGCCGCTGGTCCCAAACAATCCTAATCAAGTGTTTATCTGTGGTTGATTGAATTACTTATTATCAGCGAGCTAATGTGATTAGCAACACGCAAACAATGGCTGAGTGGCTTTAACCGCCGCCTATTGTGAAGCATATTGCAATAATGCTTTATGTGAATCAGATATGAGGCAGTATTAGGAATTTGTGGTATCAAATGTATTATGTGCTAAGCTCCAGCACACTGACACTGCAGGCTGACTAGTGTGGGAAAATAAATCCAAATTAATTTCTTAATTTAATACTGCTCTGTTAGTACTGTTACAGTGACTCCTAAGTGCATTTTATTCATGCAGTGTGGAAGGTCAAATGCATCAATTTTCTTAATGTCAAATATGAAGATACAATATGGCTGGTGAGCTTTAGTAGTCTTTTTTATGTTACTTTAGCTAAGACTTGACTGAGATTTCTGGATGCAGCATCCAACAAAGCAACTATTCAGCAATGGTACTGCAAACTGGGTAAAAGTAGACCATGTGACGCACTGAAAACAGGGAAGATTTCAAAAGTCTTTCTGGCCTCCGGGGCACAATATTACAGCTAACCACAACCTCATTTTCTTCCCACCAGAAGCAACTGACGAGAGTTCGAAGAAGAGAGGAGTTCTTACTATTCCCTGTGGAAGTACCGAACTCAAACTGAAAATATGACCTGTTCGACTCTTCAACTCTCCTTGAACTTGGCAACAAACTCTCTGGAGAGCGGACACAAGGGATTGTCAAAATTAAATCACGTCAAAACAGCTTGGCTCCATCAGTGCCTGGCTAATCCACTGCACTGGATCAAAGTCAGGCTGGAAACTCTGTCTGATGTGACGAGAGCTGAGGCTAAAGGAGAAAACATGACTGGAGAGAGCCCTGGAGACCGGAGACCTTAAAGAGTGATAGGGGCTATCCTGATTGGCCAACACTCTGTCCCATTATGGCAGATTGATTATCCATGCATGCTCCAGAGCTGAAGACACAATGGGAGGGAAAAGGAGAAAGAAACTGAGAGGGGAGGAGAAGAGTGTGAGGAGGGGCAGGGGGGTAGTGCTGACCCCCCAAACTCTCCCCAATGGCTGAACAATGGGCAGGGATTGAGAGAAAAAAATAAGAAAGTACAAGGCCTGCACGCTAAATTAGGGGTTTTCAACAGATCTCCTGCCAAAAACACACTTTCCACCTCTCAGCCTGAAAACTTAATTTTCTACATAGCACACACGAGACACCTGGGAAACTAACTTTGACAACAACAGCCTCAGAGCACCAATACAGCTCTCCCCCTTCTGCCCCCCCCCCTCCCCCTTATCTCCTTTCTCCAAAATCATTTACAGCTCTCCTTGCAAGGCAGAAAAGCACACGGCAAACATAAAAACCAACAACTTACCCAACCCTTTCCTCTCCTGCTCTTCACTCTCTTCCTTTCCTACTCTCTTCCTCTCTCAATCACAGCTCCAGCTGGTGAGGCTGGACTGCTGCTGCTCCCCTGGCCACGCCCACAGCTCGGTCATGTGACCTCCATCCCAAGTGGCTAGGAAGGCATTCGGCAGCCACACCCCTCATTCAGAGAAAGTGAATGGAGAACATTGTGGATACAGCAGGCTATCTCAAACCACATGCGATTAAGTAAACCCACTAGAGAAAAGCTGTGTGTGTATGTGCAGTTTAATCAAAATGAAAGACAGTAGAAAAGTGTGTGTTATTTTATGGCAAAATACAGGAACATTTATTTTCATTATTTTCTGTGTTTCAGTGTGTGCCTGTGTGTTTGCACAAGACAAGTGGCAATATCCTTCTTACTTCCCTGTCCTTGTGCGTGTCCATCTGCTCTCTCCCTCCCACTGCTTTGTTTCACTTAGGAGGGTATTAGATTGTGTGTGTGTGTGTGTGTGTGTGTGTTGGTCATCTCCCTCCTTCAGTCCTCCAGGGCTCTCTCTCTCTCTCTCTCTCACACACACACAAACACAAGTCTCCATCCCTCAAAACTGTGGTTGACACATGACTAAAGCCATGACTAAAACAGAACATTTCTAAGTTTAGGAAAGAAAAAAAAAACATCTTTAAAGGTATAGTTTGACATTTTTTGAAATACAGCTATTTGTTTTCTTGCTGAGAGTTAGATCAGACGATTGATACTATCCTAACATTGTGCTAAATATGAAGCTAGAGCCAGCAGGCGATTAACTTAGCTTAGCATAAAGACTGGCACATACATGACTGAAAATGGGTGGTTTTACAGTGGGTTATGTGCTGGACTATTTCTCTGCCGGATGTAGTGACTTCCTGGAGTCTCTGCTTGTTGCCTGGCAACCTCACGTTGACGAAAAGACTCCAGGGATTTTACCTGTGGAGAGACCCAGGCTAGCTGTTTCCCCTTGTTTCCATTCTTTATGCTAAGCTAAGCTCCAGGCAGTAGCTTCACATTTAAGGGACAAACATGAGAGTAGTATCAATCTTCTCATCTAACTCTCACCAAATAACAATCATATTATGATATGCTCATATAATGATAATATGAGCATATTGCCCAAGATGCCATCTACTCCTTTTATAGAGAAGAGTTTCTGACTGTGCTGCTGTTGTGCTTTCTCTATTTTTATTTTGCCGTGGTGACCTGCAACCACTCAGCTTGCAGAAATATGAGATACGTGTACCAACAACTTGAGTGAATCAAGCTGCACTGAAGTCAATATTGGCTGCAAAACAGATGAAATTGGTTCCAAAACCCAAATGTTCTCTGGAAATCTGCATTGCTCTGGTGTGCTTCCTGTGTCCCAGCTCACCCACAACAGAGAGATTCACATTTATCACAGCCAACCCGCTAACTGCAAAATACTAATGTAGTCGACATGTTTTCTAAGAATAGTTTTTATGATTATAGAAAGATTCTGGTTATAAAATGGATTCGATCTCGACTGACTGGAAGGAGTGAGTGATTAATTTGTTCCTTTGTTGATATGGCTCAACTTTTCTTTTCCATTAGCATACAGACTAAAGGCCTGAGAGAGGTTTTCATTACATTCAGCAGAAAATGCTTCCTTCCTGTCAAAGCTGGAGCTGAATCACTCTTGGCTGCGGTTATGTTGTGAATGTAAATGTACAGAAGCATGTTTGCATCTATCTTTGTGTTTATATCAGGTAATCTGTGCTGCACACTAATGGAACATATTCATTATTGTTGTCCGGTCTTATAAGTCTCAGTGCTTTTGAAAAATCATGCAGTTGATGTAATTTAACACTGAATAATTTCACATTTAGATTGATTTTACACAATTGACAAGTGACATAACTTGCTCTGCGAGACAATCATTTATCTTGTGGACTGTGAATGAACAGCAATGTGTATGTACAACCTCTTCACATCATAGTTTAAACATTTTGATGGGGTTTGGTTCAGTTTCAACTATCACTGCTTGTCAATACTTTACAAGCTATTGATAGATTCACTGCAGAAATTCAATTAAGTCTAGCAATGGACTTTTTTTCTTGAGATCAGGATCCTAAATCTGCCACCGGCCTATCTCCAGTGTGGAAACAGGACAAGAAGTAAATGTTTTTACTGTCCAGCAAGCCTGAACAACTGACTTTTTGGGGGTTCTGGGTAAAAACTCTGACACATTCCCGCCGTATATCTCTTTTCAGCAAAGAAAACATTTTCCATATAGCTCTCACTAAACAATAAACAATGTTGTCAGTGAAACCCATGACCCACTAGTGTCTAAAGTTGCCATTTCCTCTTGTGGGAACCAAAGATCAAAGGAGAGGTCTGCTGTATGTTAGGAGTGTTATTTTATTAGTCGTCCTGAGAGCCTAAAAAGCAGCTTTGAGCTAAAAATTTATGGCGAATAAATTCAATTAGAGTCTAAGCTTGGTGATTAACTGTGTACGGCAGGGGACACGCAATATGTGTGTTTGTGTGTATGCATGTAATTCTCATTGCGTGTTTACATTATGCATAGTCAGAACAGGCACTTCTTCACTAACAGATTTCAGAAAACAGAAAATCGTTGTACGAGTGAGACACCCCATTGAAATGTCCACATTTTAATTACAGAACCCAACCAGGAGTCAGATTTTCTTGCAGTGAAATCATGTGCTTCCTGCTGCTCTGAAAAGCTCAAATTAAGGGATTTTTGTTGCATTTCATTATTTTTTCTTTTGAAACACAGCGGCCACTTCGCCTCGAACCACTCAAACATGCGGTGCCATCGAATCATGTGGGCTGGAGAGGTAACTGAAGACTAATATGCGGTGATGACTGGCATGCCGTGAGCCCTGTTGGGGAGCTCTGTGATTGGCCCGGAGGTCAGGGCTGATTGCTGAAGGCCACCAAATCAGGGCAGAGCACATATGGAGCTGATTAAAAGAGCCACCTCCATGACTCAGCAGACCAAGTGACTCAGTGACACATCCTCCACAAGAGAGGAGGGGGTGGAGGGCTGAAGGAAGGGCAGTAAGGGACAAGAAGGAAGGGATTAAGGGAAAGAGGAGGCAAAGGAACGTAGAGATGAAGTAGGAGGAGGAGGAGGAGGAGGAGGAGGGGGTGAGGGTGGTTGGAAGAGTAAGAAGAACATCTGGCTTGGCCGGGATATCTACAGGGAAGATAGCTGTGTCTGTTGGAGACTTCCTGTTGTGTTTTTTGCTGTGGTTGCTCTGCTCCCCTGTGGTGCAAATGGAGACAGCATGTGTGTGATGAGTGAGGGTGGTTTATCTCAACACCCTGAAGAGGCCTCAAAGACTCCCCCTCCCCCCTCAGACTGAACTCACTGAACATATATTAACAGTACAGATGGATTAATCTGTGTATATATCTTGAGCTACTTCACACGTTGACAGTAAAATACTTCACTCCTCCAGGTTTACTCCTCAGACCCCAGCTGGCACATTGTACCTCAAGGTTACAATAACTCAGGCCTGTGTTTGCTTTTTCAGCAGCTTTTTACTGTACTAACAGAGTAAAAACTCTGTGCTGTTTTTATAAGGACGACCGCAAAGACGATAAACTGGCCAGATTTTGTGGTCCGAGCATTTATTTATGGGGAAGTGTTTGCCTACGGTGTCTTTTGGTCTGTTTTAAGCCAGCAAAGCTTTCCCAGCTGGACTGCTTAATACTGAGAGCTATAGCATCAAGGACTTAGAAAGACAGAGAATACGAGTAGCCATTAACACTTTCAGCTACAATAAAAGCATTGGTTCTTTAAAATCTGTGCACAGCAACACTCAGGCGAGAACTTGTTTCTTCAACACAGAAGAATGCAACAAGGATTTTAAGAGGAAGTGTAGAATAGTGTCCCCGTAAGCAGATTTGTTTCAACTAAACAAAGATGTTTGCAAAAATGTTCAATCAGCAGATTGGGACGTCTCTGTGAATCAATTTCCCACATCCCCATCTGAAGAAGATACATCATGCCTCGACGTGATTGGCCTTAATGGAAACCAGTTGCCTCTGTTGATAGTCTAAAACACTCAAGCTCTCCCACAGACACAAAAGACAACCAAACAAATACTCACAAAGGGTTTCCATCTCGTGGTTGTTGTATATCTCATTGCAAATAGAAGTCATCTCTCCTGTGAGCCCTTATCTGTCTCTTCCCTCTCTTAGTTAGTCGCTAAACTAACTAACGACGCCTCCCGATGCACACACACCAACATGTACTCTCTATTTCTGATGCTGTGGAGTCAAAGCCCTATGAACAATAAACACAGTGACTCTGAGGGATTGGCCTTCTGGGGAATCCCTGGCCCCTCGCTGGATCTGCGGGGGCGAGGGACAGGGATGACTCAACTCCAAAAACGAAGAGAAGGCAGAAGGAGCTCTGTGATTAAACTCTTTGTGCGGTCGCTGCATGTCTTCCAGAAAAATCTAGGCCAGTTATGATGCTAATTATCTATAATAGAAACCTTTCATGCGCAGAGAGAGAGAGAATTTCTGCTTTTAGTGATCATGAACCATCATCTTCTTGAATTGGTGTTACATTCAAAGAACAAGACGTACTTCAGTCTTCCACCAAATATTGAATTTTAGTTTGCCAGTGCGTAACGCAGAGTGACTCATCCGAGGCAACTCTCCCTTTCCCCCCAAAACCTCAGTTGTAAGTATGCTTCCTCCATCTGCCTCCTCCTCTGAGTGATGTTGATGTCTGCAGTCTGCTGTGTAGCATCACAAAGCACTTCACGCCATCAAAGCCGGAGGTGAAAGTTCGCCCCAAGCTCCTCCTGGCTCCATTGCCAAGGGTTTTCTCAACAGATGATGGTGTTCTGCGAGGAAGCTAATTGCCCGTAAACCACAAAGCTGCAGTTAAATTCTCTAAATCCCTAAATTATCACTGAAAACCTCAGTTATGCAATAAGATCCAGTCTCAGATCAGGGCTGTTTTTGCCTGCTTTTAAAGTCTCTGCCAACTTCACTTGAGTATCCTTAATGATTCAATGAAAGCTGCCGGTACATCCCCAGCTGAGGGAGCAATCAGTGAACTAAGCAGCACGTCTGCATAAGCCTCACTTGGATAATCTAAAACATTAATCTGTGAGGTGTGAAAGGTGAGGGCACTTAAGCGCAAAAGAGGCAATGAGGATTATTGCCAGAAAACGTATGTATTGCTTCCCCTCTGCCTGCATTGAACTGTCACCCAATGCTATGTTAAACAGTAAATGGCAAGTTTTTTTTTCTTTTGGTTTTATTTTTACACTGTGCTGCATATGTGCTGAGAGCTAACTGAAATAGAGATGAGAGTTTTCACAGTTCAATTTCACATCTACAGCGCTGACAGCCTGGAAACAGAGCAAATGGCACTGAAATTACACTTCAGCATCCCTTCCTCAGAGCCCAGTGGACCATGATGTTTTTGCAGAAACTCGGTAACACATGTCCCGCTGGAGTCACTTCAAAACATATTTTAAGACTCATGAATCTGCAGTCTCAGATGACCTGTTGCTGCAGGATTTATTTTTTACCTAAGAAAATAACAGTAGATTTTTACATATGTCTTACAGTCACATAGTACCCATTACTCTGTGCTTTGCATTTCAGCTTTGCAAGATCAAATCTAAGTATCTGTATTGTCTTTAGTTCCATTTGACATAGAAATCTCCGTAAACAATTGATGCAAACCAGCCTCTGTGCATGGTTTATACTGAAAGGGGAACTCAACCAAATTTTCCAATCCACATCAAAGTCTGTTTACAGGTGCTGTGGAGCACAACTGCATATGTGAAAAAAATTGGGTAAAGCTTTTTGTTGCTCCAGAGGGAGCTGCGTGAAATCTGATAAACTGACTTAAGTGATGTCACTTGAGTCAGTGTCGGTTGGGTCTGAAGCTACAAGTTAGAAAATGAAAAAAACATCTGGGAGTGTGGAGTTAGAAATAAGTGGCACCAGGTTTTGACAAGGTAGAAGAGTGCAGAGAATTAAAAAAAGAGGATTTCTCTGGTTCTGCTGAATTGATTTGTGACCTTTTTTTAAACTGTCCATCCATCGTCCATCGAGTCTAACAATGTTACAGAAGCGCCATGCTAAATCAGTGGAGTACTCTTTTAAGCTGCCAAATTAGTTACTGCGAGCATGGAGTAACAACCCGATAACACATTTCTGATCTGTTGCACTGGTCTATGTGCAATTGGGGAAAACACACTGGTAATGATGAAAACAAGGACATAATTGAGATATCATGGCTTTAACCTGACGTCAAATTGCCAAGAGCTGCTATATCATCATAGAGGGGGACACACACTCAACTACGTTAATCAGCTGTTGTTGATGTAACATGAGGAGCAAGACTTTTCACTTTTCCACACATGTTTAACCGGACAGACACACACCCTCGCACAAGAATCCCTCTACCGCCTCATCGACTCATTTCAGCAGATGGCAGGACTGTGGCACAAATGGCCAGCTGTCTGTCCACACACACACACACACACACACAAAACAATTATTGTTTTTCCAGTATGTCCTGTATCAGCCAGCAAGTGGGCCAAACATCATTAGCAGAGAATGTGGAGAATAACTGACCTCATGAACCTTTCCACTTCATTAAAACCACTCTGAGTGAGAGTGTAAATATAAGCGGTTTTGCCGATGATCACATCAAAATGTATACTTTTATTTTTTAAAAATCTTGCATAAGACATTTGCATTGTAGGTCAGTTAAATTATGTATTGAATAAAGTATTTCATCCTTCATTTATCCAGGTCGGCTGTGTTTGATTGTTTCAATGGCTCGTGCTGGCATGGTGTTTTTTCCATTTCAAGGCCCTACATTAGTCTGGCTTCATTTCTTCATTTCCATGGCCAAGATAAGGGACATGATTTTCCCGTCAGTTTCTTGGACAAAGGAACCACTGCAGAGTCTCATATCTGGATAAACAGGAGGGAGGATTCACAAAAAGCCGACCAGTTAAATGAAGATAATGTCAGTTGAGATTAGACATTATCTCAGTTTGCTTCATGAAGCTCTGATGGCCCATATCCTACTATTTCTCTTTTATCTCATGGTGATGGAAAAAGGTTTGTGTGTGTGTGTGTGTGTGTGTGTGTGTGTGTGAGAGTGTATCCAAAGTTAGACTGTCTCGTTAAACTCTCTGTGGAAGACAAAGTGTGATCATTCTTCAAAAAGTCATGTCCCCAGTGTGATGAGAGGAAGTGAGGTGTGTGTGTGTGTGTGTGTGTGTGTGTTTGAACATGTATGTAAAGAAATGCGTTAATGTGTTGACTTCACAGCAGGCAGGAGAAAGTGAATGAAGAGGGGCATTTACTGCAGTTGTGGGATTTGGCAAGAGGACTGAAGAGGACAAAGGTCTTTCTGCAGTGATGGGAAACTTCTTTAACCCTTGACTTCCCCCAGATGCTCAATGTAAACTTCAACTTCCGAAAGCCTTATCTGGGGGAGAGGGAGACTGTGTGTGTGTGTGAGTGAGTGTGTTTGAGTCTATTTATCTGATGCAGAAGGGCTGTCTCTTTCCCATTTCTCTCAGCTCCAACCTCCTCTTCCTCCTCCAATATCCACACACTTCAAAGAGCTGTGAGACATTGTTTGAATGAGTGTCTATCCTTGTGATATATTGAAGTGCTAAAATCTTTAATAAAACATGAATGGAAAAAGGCTGACATCTGTGCGTTGGATGAGTTTCTTCTGACCCTGAAGTTGTTAGAGAGAGGACAGCAGTACTAAAGATAACGTTTTTCATTGAGAGTTACCTTTGCAAATGAAACTGGCGTTAATAAAGAGGAAATACAGCTTTATTTCACCTGCAGGCCAGGTTCAGTCTCTGAACAGATTTCACCTGTCACACACTGCCTCCTGGTGGCTTGTTCAGGAAGCACACCAACAGTGAAAGTCATATTCAAGATAATGAGAAGCGACACTTGTCACTGTTATCACCGTGGGACATTTTTTAACTCAAAAAGACAGACATTACAGTCTGGAGGCTCACAGACTTCAAGTGAGCAAAACTGAACACTATTTGGCAGCTCAGTCAAAGGCACAGTCAGGGACAATCTGTGCCTCAGTGTAAGAACATCATATTGTGATCATCTCAAGACAAAGATAAAAAAGAAAAGTTCCCAGAAGAAAGTGTATTTTCTTCACATTATATCTAGAAAATGTGGTCGTGAATGAACAAATAGATTACAAGTCTATTGATATGACCTCATCTGCTGTGGTTGTCTTCACTGAACAGCAAGAGCTGACTTAAATTAGGCGATGAGGCCAATTTCAATTTATTAACTTTTATTTACTGTTTCCTTTTCAGGATTAACGTCACCTTTTCATCCAATCCACTGGTTTAATTAATCGTACAATGTACAAATGTACAGATGTGGTGCTGATTCTGACTCTGAAGCAGTGATAATATTTGGCAGGGGGGGGGTTCTAGTGGTTTGAAGATCTTTTCACAGCCAAAATGTCCCAATTTCACTTACTGTAACATTCAGTTTATCAAACAGTCATTGAGCAATGGAAGTCCTACATGATCATTGCTGTGTCGCTTGCTTGGAGAGCATTTAGAAAACCAAAAGATATTTAACACAAAGCAACTGAACGATATGGTTGAAATCATTATCACAATATCAATGATGATCTGTTGCGTATTACATGACACCGAACTCTTCATGTGTAAAACAAAAGCTTCAGTGACTCATTTTGTTTGATTTGATTACAGCTTTCTCTGAATCGTGTAGACCAGTAACACGATAAGACTGTATCCTCAGAATATGATTCCACTGAAAGTTGATAAAATGTAATAATTAATTACTTCCAAAACTATAATAGAAAGTGCTGAAAATGTGTAATTCCTCAAAAACACGTGCTAAGATGAATATTTTGTCTGATGTTTATGCACATATCCATTGATGCTCTATTATTGTGTCTCTTAACATTAATGTTTTAACTATGCGAACAAGAGAGAGACAAATGTAAGGTAGGAATACTTAACCCTTGGGATTGTTTTGAACTTCCTTAGACTACATCTTAACAGGTACGAAGACTGCAGAGCCTCAGAGTTCTGCAGCCAGCAACAGTTCCCTATCACTAGCACGTACGCAACATTTCTCGATCCATTTCTTTGCCTCGCTGCCTTTTTTCTGGGTAATTAGCCGACAGGTCATACTGAGTAATGGTCTGGGATCAGTCCAGAGTAATTACGCTGGGAGAGGACTGACCTCGGATATGCCTTCGCCTGAGGGTGCCTGCAATGTGTGTGCATGCTTTAGTAGGTGTGTTGATGAGAGACAACAAAAGTAAGACAAAAAATTGTGAGTGTGTATGTGTGCGCGTGTGTGTGTGTGTGTGTGTGTGTGTGTGTGTGTGTGTGTGCCCCCTTTCCTGACCTATGGACAGGCAGAGACAAATCACCCACCGCTCCTCCACTGGCCCCTCCTCCCCACTTTCAGAAGGTCAATCCAAATAAAAGACAAATGGCTTCACTTGCTCTCTCTTCCATAATGATTACACCTCAATTAGGAAAACAAATGTGCTACAAGATTATCTGTTTATTTAGGCAACATAAGGACAAATTCCAGTTAAGCATAGAGAATCTGCTAGAGTTAAAATTAAGATTTCTGTCGAAATCTTCTTTCTTTAGTTGATCGACCATTGTGAATTGAAAATGAATTGCGAACAATTTTGATAAACGAATGATTTCTTTTTATTGATTATAATTCAAGAGAAAATGCCAAATATTCACTGGTTCCAGCTTCTCAAATGTGAGCACTTGATGTTTTTGTTGTCATATGTGATAGTAAACTGAGTCTTTGGGTTTTGGACTGTTGGTTGGACAAAACAAGACGTTCTCTGACATTTTAGTGACAAAACAATTAATCGAAAAAATAATACACACTGGACATTAATCAATAATGAAAATAATTGTTTGTTGCAGCCCTGTATTAATCCCTGTCAGCGACTAGGTTCCTAAATGTGAGGAAGAAAACAAAAGAAAGTGTCTCCAGGTGAAACAAAGTTTCTCATATGTGAAAGCTGGTCTGAAAAGTGATAAGAAATGTGTTATTTCTGACCACAGGTGGTCTCCGCGTTTCTGTCTAGTGATGTTAGATAGAGCTCTTTCTGCAGTGCTTGATGGATTGATGAACAGCAGGCCTGTCTGTCAAGATAAGGTTCCCCATCTGGCTGAGCACACAGGAGCAGACCAGATACCAATCAGAAAGAGTCTGGTGTCTGTAGCCTGAAGTGAAGCTGATGGTCAGGTTTTTCTTTGTCATTTTCCTACAGCTATCTAACATCACTTTACCCAAGTCATAACATATAGATTCTATATCTGCTTCTTCCAGCACTTGAAGCTATATCACAGTTAAACTGAGTGAAATATTAAAATCTATTTCTATGGCTTCCCATTATACCAAATGGAAAATGGAAATTATACACATTTCTCTGCAATTGAATGCTTTTGGAAGTGCTTGTCTACAGAACATGAGATTGCAAAGATGGATACGCCGACCGCAAAACACAGATATGAGATAAGATATAAGATATTTGTTTAAACAGAGAAAAGCAGCAAATCATCACATTTGAGCAGCGGGAACAAGCACATTTTTGGTGCGTTTGTTGAAAAAAAGACTCAAACGGTTAATTGATTATAAAAATACTATCAACTATAAATATAATACTGTCGATTAATTGACTAATTGTTTCAGCTCTAGTTAGGTGGTTAGTCTGTGTGTTTTTGTGTGACCTCCACTGACTGAGGTCGTCAAGCCACAAAAGATGACGTTTTTGCTTATCAGTGATCTTCCAGCAATTCACTCACTCTGCGTGTCTGTGTGTCCACAACCCTTTTCATGTGGACCTTTTGCATACACACCCCACCCCAGCGTATCTCACTCTGTGTGATGCTCAGATCAAAGTACAGAGGGACATTTGCTAGGAAGCTGACTGACTTAGATCACATGACCCCTGAGAGAGGAAGCACACTGCAGCGAGGTCACACAGCAGGGGAAACAATCACCATGACAGAACACGGAAGGAAGCACAGGATGCTCTGTGTGCTTTTGTGTGTGCGTGTGTGTGTGTGTGTGTGTGTGTGTGTGTGTGTGTGTGTGTGTGTGTGTGTGTGCACAAATGATGTGTGATGTCATTTCCTCCTGGAAAAACTGAATGGACAGGAAAGCAGCTTATCTCATAGGCTCCCAAAAACACAGCTGACAACCATATAAAAAAAAAAAAAGAAAACACTAAATAATATCCGCTTGTAGAGTTGCCAACAGCTATGAGTGCAATTTTTCATATTTACGTTACTGAAGAAAATCTATTAAAAGCACTTACAATTGGAGCAATAGGTGCAAATAATAATTTGGCAAACATATTTTCAGAGAGAACAATGTGTATTCATGCCTTGGATATAACTTGGACCTATGTGGCATGTACATTACAGTAATTTCAAATCTGTGACTGCAGTGCTATTATAAGTGTTGTTGTGGTGTTTTTCCCCCCCCAGCTCTCTTGATAATGTGTTAGAGCAGAGCAGGGTGGAATCAGTCAGAGCCCCTGGGCCCTCCATGCAGGTCACCCTTCATTTAGACCCTTATTAGGGCCTCTCTCTGTGGACAAATAAGTGGCTACCAGCCCCCTAATCTAGGAGAGAATCATGTAAAACCTTCAGCACAGACACAGACTAGACATTTATAGTCACATCAAGTAGAAACATTATGAGTACAACAACGAACAAAATAATGTGACACTGTGAATGGAATTGCTTATAGTGAGGAACCTACTGTACACAAAATTATCACCTGAATCTGCAGCTCTCCTCTGTTTTATGGCTCATAGCTCATTGTTTAGCTGTCCGGTCCACAACCTTACTGTTTTGGTTCACTCTCACTGCTCTCATAGCATTGTTTTCGGCCACAGCGGGCAGCTGTTTTAAACAAAAAAAAAGGCTCTGAAAACCTGCTCACAATTTGTTTCCGCTGCCCTCAAGTGGCCAAAAAGATTTCATACAATGCCCTAAAATGTTATCTATATTTTGCTTAAAAATTGAGTCTGGTAAACCTAAAAACACATGATTATACTTTTAAACTCCCACACATTTATAGATATCTAGTTGGGTAGGAGTAGTTGTGACCGTGCTTCATAGGTAGGCTTACTACATACAGGAGGAAATGAACATGTTTACTTACATACTTATATGTTTGTGCAAGCTGTATCTTGACAACAGGTTTGCCCCTTTACCACTTTAGAGCTTACAATGTGACAACTGAAATTAAAAACAAGTAGCATATAGTACTGCTTATTTCATCTTACACATTAAATTCCAACTGATTATAAACTAAATACAAATTGTATTCTGTATGTTGCTGTATATCAATGTCACAAGCTGCTAATGTTACCCTGTGGGCTACAATCTATCCTTCTCTGTTGCATATAGTTTTACTGTAGCACTAATTGCTATTTAACTACCATACAACTGTTCTATTGTTGCCAAGGTTATGTGTTCACATAACATAAACCACCCCGGCTCCAATGCTGCATTAAGAACAGACATGGATTACCACAAATACAGACATGTAGTCTGCTGTTTCTACTGATAGACAGGCCTACAAGGACATGGTTACTTATATTACTGACAGACGTGCAGACATCAGACTAATCAAACAAGCCGCTCCTGTCACTGACTTTTTCTTTCTGAGTGAGAGACCTGATACTTGGGTTAGAGTGCAGAGGGAACAGGAAGATGAAAAAAATCCAAATGAATTAGAGTCCAAATGAAATGTAATCTGGAAAATGTGACATTGTTTTTCCCCAGTGGGGTTTGAATGTAAATGAACTTACAGCCAAGAGTGAAAAGTTGCCCTTTCCTCCTCACATAAGAAAATGTAATTTGGTTTTATTTGAGTTTAAGATAGCCTACTAGACTCACTTTAATCTCTTTTCCAATGATGACACACCAAACTGGCAAGTATGTGCTAAAGCAATCACACAGGCTGGTGAACTACATCACTGCACCAAGGCAATGCTATGCAACAATAGTAATTTACTGCAGTGTCTGATTCAGGTTTTACACAACAAGCCAACAATGTCATGAGATTCTACATGGGATCCAAAGGAAATGGTGTAAGAACAGAGATAAAAGCATATCAACTAATCTGAGTTTGTCTAAACACAAGCTAATCTATTATCATCAACAATATTCCAGAAAGTAGGCTGCTAAACAGCACCAGAAACAACCAAGCTACAGTATAGGAATACATGGTACAAACAAGAGTTAGAGCAGTGTACAGTAAGAACTTACTTAACCATTTCTTCTATTATATATTGGAGCTATTGATTGCTATTGAGTGTGACTATCTACACAAAAATAAACCACTTACTTAAAAATGGATGCCAAACACAACCATATAATAGACTAAATTAATTATCTAATTTATTCTCAGCGACGGGTTAAAGCAATAAACACACATTTTATATGCATTTTTACATCACCAACAAGGATTTGAAGGAGATTCTGGGCCTCATCACTCTGCCTAAAGGACCCAGTTATTCTTCCTTCTTTAGACAAAAAGATGATCTGACAGTTGTTCGAAAAGATCTGTGTTTTTACTTTCCAGCAACAGCAATGTTAATGAATAAACATTAAGATTAAGAACTGGGTAGTAATCATTACCAACCAGCCACCATGACTAAGCAGAGAAAGAAGTGAACATGTCACCAAAAGAAATCTCACTGACTGACATTTTAAAGGTTTCCTGTGGAGTTATTGACCTCTAGTAGGGTCGTAGGTAGACGTAGGTACATTATGATTTAACAGACTTACGGTCAGGGTTGGGGGATTTTCGTCCAGCATGATTAGGCGAGGAGCAGCGGAAGGTGGTGACGATGGTGTTGTGGTGAGGGTTGGGGTGGTGTGGGTGATGCACTGCTGGGTGGTGGCCGTTGTTTTCTGGGGGAGCTCTGGTGATGCTGATTTCAGGTTTACGGACGTCTCCGGGACTCGGAGGCTCAAACTTGCGAGCGTGATTCAGCTCAGGGGTCCGGCTGGTGCCGTTGTTGTTATTGTTGCCCTCATTGCGACGTATCACCGGGGAATCAGAAGGCGTCTTGGCAAAAGTGACCTCCCTCTTGTGGCTCATCTCAGGGGTCTTGGAGTGGCCCAGGACCTCAGGGCGTTTCAGGGTGCTGTTGGTCGCAAAGCGTGTGGCAGCAGGGCTGGTGACGTTATCCACCTGCTTGCTGGAAGAAGAGGAGATGTCGATGGAAAGTTCGGAGCGGCGTGACACAGGCTCGGGGGTCTTGGAGCCTCCTCCGCCCATGATGGAGCGGGGTTGGGTATAGTTGAGGTTGTTGTTGTTCGTGGCCGAGGCGGCAGTGCCCAGGTCACGGTAGTAGATGCTGGTGGGAGACATGGCGTTACGGTGAGGGGAGTTGGTTGTCCGACGGGAGCCGGGGGAAGAGTGAGAGGAAGTGTCGACATCCTCCACCTCAAAGGACCTCTTCAGAGCTGCATGTAAGAAACAAACACAACACATCAGTCATAGGGTCGCTTGACTGCTGAAAATACTAGTTGATTCACTGATTAGTCGATCAACAGAAAATTAATCAGCAACTATTTTGATAATCAATTTATCAGGTGAGTCATTTCATAAACAGAAATCGCAAACATTCTCTGGTTCCAGTTTGTCCAGTGGATTTTCTGCTTTTTTTATTTCATTGGAAATTGAATATCTTTTACGATTTTCTGACATTTCATTTACAAAACCATGGAATGATTAATCAAAAAAGAAAATCTCCAAAAACTACAGCTGTCAAATGAATTACAATATTTCCAACTGAAAAGTAGTAAAGTGGAAGTACAAAGTAGCATAATAAGAAAACACTCAAGTAAACAAGTACAAGTACATCTAAATTGTACTTAAGTACAGCCCTTGAGCAAAGGTACTTAGGTACTTTCCACAAGTACATAAAACAGAACACAACATATTGAAAGCACATTGACCCTGAATTTCTAAACCAAAATAAGCTCATCTTTTCCTTATAAACCATTTATGGGACAAGATTGCTGTTTATAGGAAGTAGGAACAATATCGTAAAATATTCATCAAGAAGGTCATACCAATTAAATGAGCAGTAAACAAAGTGAATTGTTTTTCTAAAACACATTATGAACAGTATCCAAGTAGTAAAGCGCCTGAGGGTTGAGGGTGGGGTATCTGTAGAAGCAATTTTGGTGGCAACACAAAGGAACCAGCATGCACAAGCAATTAAGCCATACCTATCTAATTTCATTATATCCCTCATCACCAGCATCAGATTTCCCCAATACCATATAGCATGTTTAAGTGGATTCATGCATTGTTTTGTCATGACTTGGGTGCTACGTGTGTGGCACACTACAAAATAAAATTCTGGGGTTTTACAAAGGGCCATTTGAAGCGTTTCACGACATGTTATAATGCACACGATCAGCCAAGCATTTAGGCAAAAAAAAAGTCCCAAGTCTCCCCGTTTATGAGCAACATGAGCACAGAGATAGAGGCGCATCCTTCCCCTCAGTTAGTTGTTACGTGAGAAAATTGCTACGCTGTCCAAGATGAAGATACTGAGGGATGGAATCACCCCCCTGGGAAGTGTGCACTGGCTCAAAGTCAACTTCAATTTGACTCCCATCGTGGAGTTGCTGTGCCAAGCCAATAGCCAGGAGCTGGTATCATAATGACACACTAGTTAGACCAGTCCGCTCACGCACACCCTGAAGAACATCTCCTGTTTCCTACAATCCAAAACGCAGTGCTGATTATTTGATCTGTTCGCGGCTTGTGGTGTGTCAGCGTGTGCACGTGCCTTTATGTAACTATATGTAGTTTTGTTCAAAGTGCTTGTAAAAAGGACCAAGTATGTGTTACGGGAATGTATACGTGTTTATTTTTAAGCGGCTACACCCACAGGGAGGGGACCGTGCCCCAGCCTAACTGCATTCTGTGTAAAGCCGAAACTCTGTTAGGGGACGCAGAGCTCAACACAATCCCATCAAAGCCGTCTCCCCACACACATCAGCCAGCAACACTAATCTAATTTACTGCTATAAGCTGCATCATCCCAACAGGGTGGACATTTGATACAATTCACCCCCGACAAAAAATCAGGCCAGAGCTTTTTCGTGTTAGTCGGACACACCAAGGACGTTCTTGTACACCACGGGAATAGGTGAATGTGCACTCATGTCTTGGAGTTCATGGTGATTTGTGTACAAATCTCCTTACCCCCGCCCCCACCACTCCCTGTACACCCTTTATCTAGACCTTAAAGCATGGTTACCTTTCATCTCTGGCATTCTTGAACTACAGAGGACTGGAAGCGTTGCTAAGGTTGTAAGGCAAGCTGTAGCTACTCCAGAGAGTTGCACAATACCTACATTATGTGTGGAAAGCATGAAATGTCCCTTAATAAGCACAAAACAGGTCTTAGTGTTTGAAACACATTTTCTCACACCCCCATTACATTCTGTGCCGAAGTCCTGATGACAACAGAGTTCATTATCCAATAAGGCACCATGAAACAGCTTTAAAATCCATCCTTTGATAGATATACATCTAAAAAAAATTACACACAATAAACTTTGTAATTGGTGTCCAAACCCATATAGCCACTGGACTGTGTCCTTCTTATCCCTGCTTTCCTCTGTCTTGTGTTTTATGGTTGCTGAGAGGGAGTCCAAGGCTGTGGCTACTTTCAACTCTGGCCAGAGAATAAGTTCCAAAATTGGTCTGCAGATTTCACAAGGATCTGAAAGGTTGTGATGCACGCTTTAAGACTGTATTGTGTAGCGAGCGAGGCACTCATTTTAACCTCCTCTGAGAGTCCCAACAACTAGGAAACCGTGCACGCTCTTAACGCTTCTTGACACTTTCTGTAGACGTTTGTTACATTTTGGAAGAGGAAATGTGAGAAATAAAGCTGAACGTGGGAGAGATATCAGGATCCATATTCACAAGTTTTGTCAAAATAAGAGAGCTGAATCGAGATGTTGTTTTGCCAGTGACCTGTTAAGTGATCTTAGATTAGTATTTCTGTTCTTGGTTGCTTTGTGATTATATGCCCTCAGGCACAGGACCACAGCAGAGGACTTGAGTGCTTTCCTCTCGAGCCGTTTGTTTGTATTTAGAGACTGTGCAGTCGAGAGTACATGATTTAAGAGCAGAAGTGAATTTGAATCTTTCTGTGCTTTCATGTTGTCTGGGAATATAGAGAATGGAAAAGGGCATTCAGGGCATCTCTCACTCGGATGATCACTCAACTCCCATGTTTTTTAGGATTACGCTTCTTCCCACAGACTCCTGGGTCTTTCTTGTTCAGCTGAAGCAAAAGGGGAAACATGTCTTTCACTTCCATCCAGGCTATTCTTTGAGTGAATATCATAAGTACGGGATCACGGAGCAATAGGAAGAGTACTTGTGCACGAGCGTGGGACTGACAGATGGATGAAGGAGTATCGTTCCCAATGAAACAGCATTCCCAGACAATGAGCTGGAAATGAGAGGTCCAGTCTACCTCAGAGGAACCTCATTAAAAGCAGCCAGGAGTCTCGTCTCCCCACGTCCCTCCGCTACCTATCACCGCCCAGTGTCCAGTATCTCACGGTGTCTCATGTGGGAAGATAATGCAGTGCAGACAATATAGCACAGGATTATTGGTGCAACAAAAACAAAGATGGAGGCAGCTGCATATCCTTCCTTTGGTTCATGGTCATTTGTCCTAATACAGCCCAGGTGTTAGGCAAGGCTGCCTCTTAATCATCAGTATCATCACTTTTCTCTCAAGGACATCCCCACCAATGAACACAAACATTTAATATCATCTCAGCCATGCAGTGATAGGAGATAGCCGAGAGTTAGAGGGAGGAAAACAAACAGACAGACAGGAGGGAAAGGAGGGAACAGAGACTGGAGATAGAGCGGCAAAGAGGTTTGTGGGGTGAGAGGGTGACGTTAAAACAGGTCAAGACAAAGTTGCTGCTTATTGTGTTCTCTATCTCTGAAATTAGTCAGGACTGATGGCCTTCAACAAAGATGAGGTACGCTTTCATGAGTGTATGTTTTGTGAGCCCCTAACCTAAGACAATTTTCTATAATTATGTGATAGACGATGAAGTTTTTTTCAATCTTGAACATCCAACTCCTGTTACAGTTGAGGTTATTACTGATGATCTTGGCACAACTGACACCTGTGCATTTTGTTACTTTGGCTCAGGGTTGGACTATACTGAGAAAGTCAAATATTCTTGACCAAATACTATCACTATACATCTCTTTAGTATAAGATATTTTAGGAATGATTCGTATTTCAGAATATATGAAGTTTTGAGTTTGAGAGGGAAAAGCTTCAATAATATTCAATAATATTTCATTCAAACATGTGGGGCAGTCAGAGAAGCTCAGAAAAATGAAGACCAGGACAGGGCAAGATATATTGCAAAATTGAAAATCCCAAATGTAAATTTGTAGAATGATATCAATGTTATATTGCGTCTGTGAATCTAAAATAAAGGCCAGGAAACTCAACATAATCTTCTTTAACAGATAACAACATAGTCATGTCATACTCTTTGCTGCTCTGAGTTACTATACTGTGTATATAACATGAACACTGTTTATTGACTCAATAATTCTGATTATCGATGTTAAGCTGCTAATAATGAATCTCTGCACTTCCCACAGATATATCACAATAAAAGCCTTCCAGGAAAGTGAAGCGCCTCTAAACTGCTGGAAGGCTTTTAATGTGAAACATGTGTTGACAACAGCAAACAAGAGCAGGTGAGAAAACATTGTGGTTTATCACTAAAGCATTATAAAACTAGAAATGTCAGATAAAAGCCTGGTTCTCTCGTCTGTTACTCCTTAAACAAATATTCAGATCATAATTTCTGAATTTGCCTGACTCTACTTTGCACCTGTAAACACAAATAATTCAATTAATTAGACAACCTCATAAATGTGTGTCAGTCCGAAGGAGAACTCTGCACATAAAAATGCAGTAAAGTAACAACAAAAGCCCACTGCATCAGTGTGTTAATTAATAAAGTGTGCCCTGTACAGTACACAGCCTTGAACTCCTAATCTGTCTTGTAAGTCTATCCTCAGGCAATAAGTCAGTTACTCTCTGTCAATCACTGGTTATACAAAACCAGTTTATACACAGTGGAGTTTATCTCATGTCAGTAGCCGCAGGATACAAGTCGATGTGGTCAAACCAGGAAAAACACCCTGTTTGACAAGACAAGGCCAAACAACGAACGATAGAATTCCACACTATGGTATTTTGCTCGGTCAGACAAAACCTTAATGCTACACTGTCAAACACACACTTCCTCTTACTGCCCACTGATGGTGTTGGGTTTACTAATGCTGACCAGCAGCAGTGCAGCTCACTGAGTCAGATTTACTGTGTGGTTCCCTCCAGGTCTGGCCGACACCCTGCGTCCAACACAAAGGAATTCTGGGATTGTTAGAGGTGTTTGGTTGAGAGGGAGAACGTGTCACAGGAGAGGTACGTTGGTGCAGATCTTAGGTCAAAATCTTTTCAGTAACGCTGAAATGCCAGATGTTTAAAAGGAGGATCTGAATAAGAACCAAGAGGCAATTTCACCCCTGATTGAAGATGCAAACGCACACACACACACAAATGCGCGCACACTCACACACTCGCAAAGTAATTCAGGCAGCTGTTGAGTAGCTGGCCTGGTGCTTAGCTTCAGGCTCTCTAGGCTTCAACCTTTGACAGGTAAAGCCTTGTTCTGTTCCTTTGATCAAGCTCTGGTTAACTATCCACTTCATGAACAGATTGATTTACATCATTGACCAGCAAAGGCAGAAAGACAGTGGCTGCATTCCACTTAACACCTGTTAACATGTAGCGTCTTTCAACAAAGTTCAAAAAAACGAGTGTGCGGGAGAGAAAGAGGCTGGCAACATGGAGCGATGCCCAACAGATTAAACATGTGATTCATTAGAGCTCAGTGAGCTCACAGCAGAAATTAAAATATTCAGACAAAGCACTTTTTACTGTATGAATCACGACACAAAGAAACCTGTTTCAGCAAAATATAATTTCTCAAGACGGCAGGACACTGAATGTGCCAGTAAATTACTGGGTAGAGAACATGGTGGTGCAGAGCTGTCAGCTGTATCTTCAGCATGTGTGCATGTGTACATTTATGTTCAGTCAAATGGCCTGTACACATGAAAATCACATGCAGTACATACAGAAATCCAATTTTTATAGAACTGGCCTAGCGCAGTCATATGCCTTACATGTTTTTTCTGCCACTCATGGTTTAATATACTTATTAGAACGAACAGGACCACTGAGAACTGTTAAGAAAGTGTTGTATTTACACACATGACCCACTTCAATCAACTTAATAACATACTGGCCTCTCTGCCAGGCTTACAAACTGTACCACACACATTCACTCTCTCCATTTCAACATTAATTTCCTCTCCGTGTCCGTATGCCACACTGGAGCAACAACATAGCACCTTTAAGCAGATAATCACTACAAAATACTTTGGATTGGACTCAAAATTCAGTTTAGGTTGGCAATCACAGCAGGAGCCCATGTACAACCCTACAAAGGCTCTCTGAATATACAAATATGGGTTCATTCTGGTCTTATTCTCTGGTGACTCATACGTTAAGATTCAGCAGAGACATTTTCTACCTTTTAGAAAATCATAATATTGTTTCAGTGTGTAGTTGTTATGGTGGTTTCTATCGTCCATTTTCCATAATAGTCCCACACGAGAGTCCATCCAAGAGCCATTATTACATCTTTAGTGTGCTCACCAATTACATTGCCTTTCTCTCTCTGTGCCTATTTCCTCCTCAGTGTGAGATACAGCGCAGCGCAATGTACTGGAAAACATAAAGATCTGGGATAAGATGATTTACTCAGTGAAGTGTCGCCATGCAGCTCTCGATTCTGTCCTGGATGGGGGGGGGGGGGGGGGTTCAGACACTGTGTCATCCAATATGCACTTACACCCCTAACCCTGCTTTCACTGACCACAAGTGAGAGTAGTAAGATGTTTTCATAGACATATCTACAGTAATAGCAAAAATGAATGTGGAAATAGTCAGACATGTTAACCAGTTCACATAATTGAGGATCAGTGGGGGTTTTGTAACGATGTAAACAAAGTAAAACCAGATTATCTCAGTCATCAAAACAGAGGTCTCTGTTCTGTGTAGCCACTTTACTTAATTACTTACTTAATCTATTGAAACTGTCACATAAAAGCCTCAATCTGATCACCTTTGTCTGATTATCATAATCAGATGACAAACAGAACAGCATAAGCAAGTTGACACACTTATGGTTTTCAGTTCAATTTGGTAGCATTTAAAAACTTTTCCAAACTTTGACACAGTGACACCGATGGATTCACTGATAATATGAATTTACATTTATAAATAAGATTGACTTGACTTGGACGGAAGTTGTGCTGCCTGAACTATTCGAACACTGCTAGAAATAGATATATAGAAATAGAGTACTTCCAGTACTTCCTTTTATACTTTTTCTGGCTTCTGCTCACAGCTTCAGTCCATGACATCTCACAGTGAGCATCAGGCCAAAGACCAGCTGGAGGGAGCCAGTCTGACCGGAGGAGGAACAGGAAAGAAGTGTGGAAGGAAGAAAGACAGAATGGGAGAGGAAGAGGAGGACAAAGGGAAATAATGCCAGCTTTTACGCTGGCTTAGCAAACAAAGGAGAGACACAGTTGTGACTGTTGTATGAGGAGTTAGACAGATGTTAGCTCTTAGTGCCGAGGTTTACACTGTCTCCTTCTTAGGGCTTTCAGCTGAAGGCTTTCCGGTGCTGGAATAGTGTGGTGTCAGAGCTGTGTTTGTTATATTATTGACGTAACTTGGGTATAATCAATTACAGACTATATGCTACGGGGACCTGGCTAGCATGTGTCCACCACCCTGTTTTTTTAACACACAGTAACAAGCAGGCACACACACATGCACAGTACACACAGTCATAGAAATACATGCACTCTAAGATACTGTAAAGGCACACACAAAGTGGATATTGGTATTCACAAACAGCATAGGTCTGACAGATGTTGCTGTTTACCATAAAATGAATATTGAATGAAATTCATGTTGACTAATTGAATAAGTGGAAAAAAAATCAGAAAACAAAATTACAAACCTTCAAAATCAGAAATAATTCCCTCCAAGTGTGGATTGACTCCAGAATCAGACATTTCTTCAGGCATGAAATGTCACAAACTTCTTTCAACTTTCAAGTGGCTCCCTATTAATTCAGAACAAATTCCAAAATAGAGTCAATGACAAACAAGTCCAAGCCCACAGCTCTTTTAAAGGAGCAATTTATTTTTCTCTGACTTCCTACTAACTTCTCTACATCGCTGCATTCAGACTTCAGAGAGAGCGAAAAGGCAAGCCTCCTCCCTTCTCCTCCCCTCTTAGAAACACACACCCCCTTTTCTCTCATGTCCTGTGTGTGTGTGTGTGTGTGTGTGTGTTTCCCCTGCCCCCCGCACACACTTATACATGCACGCGCAAGCATTCACGCAGACAACAGACCCTGTCATTGCCCGAGACCCTTTTCCACCAAAGTGGCTGTAGGGTCTGATTTACTCAGTGAGCCTCTGAGCAGCTCTGACAGTGAAAGTGGACGACATGTCACACAGTGACTTTAACCAAGTTAACCTGCAATCAGACAAGATCCTCTGTTACAACTCTGGCTCTTCAAATGGTCCTCAGAAGGCCAGGCAAGTTTCACTCAGACACAGCTACAGAGGGACCATAGTTTAAGCGAGAGTTTGAGGCTTCAGTTTTGAGTAAACAACCTCTACGAACTGGCTGGCATGTTAATTAAAGTGCAGTCACTTCTGTAGAAGCTGCTTTCCTGTAACAGAAACACCCGAAAGACTTCCTGGAGAAAGTTGACATTAGGGATATACGACAGCGCCTCTGGGGAATCAGACGGTGATTCGTGCACCAACACGCCCTCTGTGACACCGTATTACCAGAGAGAGCATGGCAATTTGAGCTTAGTGGACACATCCAACCAGGTAATCTAGCACTGCAGCTTTTCTTTTGGGAGGGACACTGACGACAAGCCAGCTTTTGATGTGGTGGGTTTGGTTACACGTCTTGACCTTGAAGCTGCTGTGGCCAATTTAGAGACTGTTCTTTGAGGCGACAGAGAAACGCTGTTGAAAAGATGTTGATAAAAGTGATGAAATATCAAAGTTGGCCTTGCATTTACTTAACCACGTCCACTGTCTCCCTTTGGGATGTGCTACAGTATTTCTTATCCATGAATCTCCCACAGAAACAAGCAAATAGTGATGCTATCGCTGTAATTACTGATTGCGCGGGATTGAGCTGCTTTTCACAGCTTCCTGTTCGGAGTTCAGATGTGACTTGAGATGAATTGTCCCTGATTCTAGGTCCATTTTACCATTTCCACACTCATGGTTAAGGTCATAACAGCAAATTTAGAAGCTGGTCCACAATCAGTGCTCAAAGGAAACCTAAAACTAAAGCAAGGGCCACAGGAAGTTGGCATTTCTACTTCTAGATAGCCAAGAGATACTGTCACACATCAGATATCACAAATCACATGAAGTGTTTCACCCTTGGTGAAGACAAACAGGTACAGCACCAGTGCCTGGCACTTTTATAGTCTATAAGTATTCGGGGAAATCCCATATGAATGAAAAGCTCTATTCTAAGGGGCACTAATAGGATGCCAAGCCCACCCAGTGGCCCCGAACCCTAACACCTGAGAGGTCGATGGTAACACAGAATAACACTGTGTGTTTATGGTGCAGTCTGGTTATTTCATACAACTGCTGCAAAGGTGTCTTAGGATAAAGAACAGAGTATGGCACATACAGTGGTGCATACGCTCAATAATGGCTGTACCCTAAATCCAACAATCACGGAACTTTACTGGGTAGAATATCTCTTGTTGTCACATGTTGTGCACTTATGCTGTGAGTCCGTCTTGTAAGAGTGCATATAATATGCATCATACATCCTGACAGCTGTGTTTGGTCATTTATAGTTATTGTGTTTGTTGGCTGGTTTATGCATGCATGTTTATGGATATAGTGCACCTCAACATGCATGTGAAAATGCATCTGTATGTGCATGTGAATAAGTGTACTATATATATATATATATATATATATACTGTATTGTACTATACTTTACGTAACAAAGTGTGTGGCCCCTCAGTGCCCATGCAGGCCCAAGTGGGCTGCACTGTAAACCATATGCCACAAGTCTCTGTAGTACTCAATTAAACCAAAACACACAGTGTGTGAAATACACACCTCCCCCGGCCAGTGCGCATTTAACTAAACATGGATACACACTCTGGGCTGGCTGCGAGGCAAAGCGACAGAATGAGGGAAAGAAAAAAAACATCTGGAGAAGTGTGTGTGTGTGTTTGCACTGTGAGTAACATTATGTGAACATGTGCCTGTGCATGCATGTGCTCGTGTGGTTACTTGACTGTGACTGTGGACGCGGGTGTGTTTGTGTGTCTCAGTGTCCCTGAAATAGCACCGTAAACACAGAGGCCTTCGCACATAGTAGAATAAATCTGCTTAACCAAAACCATTCAGCCCCATATCTCTGTAGTGCTGAGGGAGTTGTGCTTGTTTGGTACCTTATTAATAACAACAGCTATGGGTGTGAAAGTGTGTAAAATACTTACAAATACACACTGTGTTGTTTCCCAAGAAATGTTTCATCTGCAATGTTGTCAGATTTCATGCTATTCACTGTGTAGCTTATTAAGACCTACACATACAACCAGTAACTAAATCCCTTCGTTTTTATATACTGATAGCAAGTTTATACAGGAGACATTACTATGTACCTCTGATTTTAGGCATTATTGCTTGGTCAGTTCAAGACAAACAGGAACTCAGCACAACCACAAACATTTATTGGCAGGAAGTTGCACAAAACCCAGCTCTCTATTTGACTGTTACTTCTATTTGCTCAGATGTGCTAATGTGTGTGGTTTCAGCGTTTAACTCAATGACACTTTTTAAAGATGATCAGTTTGACCAATATGTCCAGGAAGTTTGACAAAATTACACTTCTGAATGTTAGTGGAATAAACTTACTAGTAGCAGAGCCTAAATAACACGCTGTCACTGCAGAAATATTAGATACCAGATAAACAGGGTAGTGAAACCGCTGCACAAATCCAAAGAAAGGATACAGGAGAAATACAAACAATAGATCGTTTCAAGAAAGAACAGTGAGACTGAGGGAGTTAGAGGGGTAGAAAGAGTTCATTGAGAGTCATCTGTAGCACATGAAGCCTTGCTTTAACTCAATTCAATCTATGCGGCTACTCACACACCATACACATGTTTTTATTAATATGACAGTTCTTTGGAAAAACTATTATCCTTGACTCTTTCATAGTAAGCTTTTTAAATTGGCCTAAAAGCTGTGTGGACAATTTATGCTGGCAGTGATATCGCTGCAGTGGTTTTAAGACTTGGATGTTACCCACCGTGCAGGGAATTGTTATACTGAGCCCAAATGTCATTTGTAACAGGGATCTATGGAGTCTGTGGTATCTCAGTACGAGCAAACAAGTATCACATGAAAGTTCATCAACTTGCACACCTACAGAGCTTTGCACATTTGGTTTCCTGTTTGTTTGAAAAGTAAAGATGAGAAAAGGTATATATGAAGCTCCTCACACATCTGAAGAAAAGTGATGCTTGCTATATCAAGGTTCTGACACTAGCTGATTTCTGACCACAAGTATAACTGCTTGTAAACAATCTCCTGAATGAGCTTTCACTTCATCTATTTCTGTTATATCACCTCTGGCTTGACCTGTGTTTCCATCACGTCGAATAATTTCACCTGTCAGAAATCTTCCCTTAGGAGGACTGAAGGTGGGGTTTCCCAGTCAGTTTCCTGAACTCTCTGCGCTGGTTGTTTTCATGCCTCTCTCACTTATCATTACTAAATAATAATCTGAGAAACAATATGAGGTGAGATACTGGGAGGGTGGTGGGAGTGGAACTGCGGGGCGTTCACTCATAGTGGATATCCCGTACACTTCTTTTATGGAACATGGTGAGCTGGGTGATTTCCTTGAGTTCCTTTAACTCTGGGTTCATGTGTGTTTGTGGAAGTGGGTGGGGGTTTTGTGCACGTGTGTTTTAGGGTGAGGGTATACAGGGCACTGGGTGGATACATCAGCACTTCTAAAACCGTAGCGTCACGTGCAAAAAGAGAGAAAGACTCAAAGAGAAACGGCAGTTACAGACTGTGGGCTCACATACAATTAAAGAACCATTAAACTAAGGACCATTTAAAAGTAACATTGAAGATTATGTGCTGCCCTGAATACAGTTGGCCTTTAATAGAAAGAGTGATACATAATGAATCATAACGTGATGTATATTAGAACAAAGGCAAAAACCTGGCCTTAACCCCTTTATGTTAACAAATGCAAGCAGGTTTTAATCTACTTATTGGCAAATAGGCAAATATACTACTGAATCGCTGCATTTATTTTTGTCAGTTTGATGCTAAACAGGCCACACAAATACTTCAATTAGTGTCATCTCAGCAGACAGGACACTGATTTTCTTCCTGTTTAATTGGCAGAACATCAAGCAACAGTTTCTCTCATTTCCAGACCGAATCCTTTGTTTTCTTTTCCCTTTGTTGTATTTTACCAGCAGTGTGTCACCAATTAGCCATCACAACAAGTCCATGTGGTGACCATACGGGACAGTCATGGCAGATGACATGTCATATTGAACATATTATTTTAATGCTGAACAGGCTCGGAAAAGGAACTCCAGGTCAAGATGGAGGTGATGCACCCACAATCAAGAGGTTGAAAATGCCATCTATGCACCGCAGCCTCAGTCTCCTATCGTAACCCTAACCAAATTCTGAAGGGACCAAGGGTGGGTGATGTTGGGGCAATGGTTGTAGTCAAGACGACAGGTCCAAACAGACCTACGCCGCACAGGTTGAAAAACCAGGAAGTAGCTCAGCCCATGCAGGACTTCCTCAATTGAGAGGGATGAAGAGGGAAGTGATGCCTGACAGCAGTGTTTTCTTGGTGGAAAAACAATGCTCCACCACCTCACCTCTCTAATACACGGTCCTTGCCCTCACTGGAGTCAGTCTTTACTAATTTTCCTCCACCTCCCATAAAAAAAAAAATCCCTCCGTCTGCAAAATATGAATCATCCACATGGAACATTTCACAGAACTTGGGGAAATGGTGGCTGCACTGAATAGGACAAAATGACACTGCAACACTGCCACCATGTGGTAATAAAAATGGCTGCGCGGTGTGCCCGTGTGCATCATATGGCTTTCTGAGCTCAGCCACCTTATTAACGGTCGAATTAAAGGCTAATTTGCAGAGTGTCGCTCAGCTTGATGTCCAGCCTTAATCACTGTAAGATGCTAGATTAGTCTTATCCTCTCAGAGCAGACTGAACACATATGGGCCTGAACAGAAATTCCACTGAATCTCCATTAGCACTAAACAAACCACACGTTAAAATCAATGAAGAGCAAGTGATTAAAGAAATAGCCATGCCAGAAGCTACTGAATAGGACAGAGTTACAAAGCCACAAACGCAGGACAGTATACAGACTCTTATGCATGCTAAGCATTCCTCAAAAGAGTCTGCTATCTGTCGAAAACCAAATCATATTAGCTGACATATGAGCTCTGCTTCCACTCCCCATAACTTAAAATAAACCATCTGTGTCAGTCAGAATTAATCTGACAACTGGACTTCTCAGCTTGAAGTCCAATCATGTGATGATGGCATGAAGATTTAACTCCATCGTGCTGCCAAATACAGTAGAGCAGCCACTTTGCACTGGAAGATTACGTTTCCTGATTCTGGCAAGTCGTCTTTGACAGCCTATCACATGAGGTTTACTCTCTGCTGCTCTGCATATGGCAGCTATTCAGAAATAGTGCGTGCACCTCACAGTGAGCTTAGCTGCGGCCGTCCATTCAATGAGAATAAGAGAAGAAATGTCTGAAAAGTCCTCTGGTCGGTCTGTAGCTCAGACAACATGTATGAGAAATAAATCAGAGAGGTAAAGTTGACGTGTAGACAGACAGATAGACACACAGACAGACGACTTTAAACGGCTGCTCCCACCCCAACTGACCAAGTAAAGCAAACACAACCAGGGTGGCTTCTAGCTGGCTGCTGCCACTGCTAAGAAGCTGCTTACTCTGCAGTCTAACAAAGAAAAGAGTAAAAGAAAGTCCCTCCCGAGAAAAACCTTCTCAGTGTTAAAGTATCAAATAAGTCGGAAAAAGCCACAACTTACCGGCTATTCTGTCTCGCTCCATAACTCAACGGCTACCTCAAATAGCCACATGTAACCTCTCCTTTTTCTCTCCTCTCCCTCCTTCCCTTCCCTTTTTTCTTCATGAAGACTTCCCCTTTCTCCTGACTTAGTCACCCTGTCCCCCACTTTCAACCCTCCCTCTCTCCTCCCTCCTTTTCCTCCCTCTGTCTCCCTTGCTCTTACTTCCTCCAAGTTTTTAATGTCTTCAGTCTGTCAGGATAACAAGTGAACAGAGCAGACGTCCGCAGCCATGTGCTGGTCATATGGAGTCCCTCTCTCTCGCGCGCACTTTCTTTGCTTTCTCTCTCGTAGCTCTCATTCTCTCCTATACACGTATCATGCAGGCTTTTAGCCCAGATACATACAAGCGGACACTTTTGTCCCTTCTCTTTCTCCAATGTTTTCTATTACTCCCTTGATACTGACAATCCCTCACACGCACACACACACACACACACACACACACACACATACACACTCCCCTGACTCTGACGCTGTATTGCACCTTTGAAATAGATCCTTAGCCCTTTGACCAAAGGTCCTAATCTGAAAATAAACTCGGTCCATTTATTACAGAGAAAAAACACTCCAGCAGTCCACGAGGACACCCTGCACTATACCAACAACACACACTCCTACCATGTCATCCTCACTACTCTAATTGGATGTAGAAACCCGCATAGAGCCATCATCCAAACAACTGATGACTGGCTCTAAGTGGGCTGAAGAGTATTCTCAACAATGTTTATCTAAAGGAACTTTAGTCCAGGGCCCTCATGTATGAAGAGCTTCTCAATAAGACTTGTTTACAAACCAGCTAATAATCAGTGTCATAAGAGCTCAGCAAGCTTGTTGACCTCCCGCTCATCAGGTAAGTGTCTCTATAGGAAATGACTGGACATCTGATGTCTTATTCATCATGTTGCTCACAGTCTGACTGCAGTCTGACCATTATTCAGTGAGAATTTATGTCCACAGCAAAAGTCACTGGTGTTACTGGAGAAGCACACCCACACCTACGTTATGTTTAGACTCCAGCCTCTGACCCTCAACTTGCAGCTCGACAAGTTCAGGGACCAATTAGTTAGCCGTCGTCTCCGTGAGAAACACACCCATCTTTGTTTTTGTGTCAAGGAGAAGGCACAGCTCGACAGTTCACTTCCTCTTCCTCCTTCTTACTGGGAACATCCCTCCTCAACCCATGTCTTCCAGACTTAAACTTAGCAACAACACTAGCTTTAGCAGGAAGCAAAGATATGGCTCAAAACAAACTGTCTCACACCCACATGCATGTACTTCTACATACTCAAACACGGACAGAGGACATAAACACACACACAGGCATGGACCCAACAGAAACATCTTTCTTGGGTGAGGCCAGTGCTTAGATAAAGCAATAATATGACCTGGTGTTTCTCCAGACATGCAGTGATGACAAATGCCTCTCTCTATCTGACCTGCATCGATACCGGGAACATTTACTCTGAGTTCTGAGTGGTCAAATGCTGGTTTCTGTTTGTGTGTTTCAGATTTCAGAGCTTTTAAGACAAAGAATCAAAGAAGAAGAATCATATATACATATATATATATATATATCAACAATATATGTCTATATTATGAACACAAATGTTACATGGATGGAGCATCCTGAGTGATACAGGCCACTTCACACACACACACACACACACACACACACACACACACAGCTCCCACTCCCCTGCAGTCCTGGGGCCTTTTCTGACATCCGCAATCGAGAAGTGAGGAGAAGCAGAGCAGAGGAGGCAGATTAGGGATATTCAAGTGTAACTGCACTGTGAGGAGATTTAGCCCAAAGTAAGGCCCTCTGACTAATTCTAAAGATCAGACTAAAGCATGATTTATATGAGCCTATTCGGTGTGATTTATCTGTCTCTTTTCATTTTTAGTTGGAATCTAGAACTTTTGCTCAGAATGGTTATTTTAGCGTGCAGGACAAGACGTAATTGTATTGATATTATACCATATAAAATATGTAATTGTGCAAAGTTCAGTTAATTACCATAATGGTGCCTGTTTACATTTATTTCTATTAATAGATATTTATAAACTCTAAGGTTTGAGTTGTGGCAGTTAACCTCAGATTAGTTTATTTTGAAGCGCTAAGAGATAACAAAACACTCGTATTACAATACAGCGTATTCTGTTTGTCTGGACAGTCCTCTCTGTGCATGTTCTGTTCTCTATATACTATATACTTTTTGAAAAGTAAAATCAGATGCCTCCTTTTATATTTGTGCAAAATTCTAAATGAGCCTTTTGATGCTGAATCCATATGGAAAGCAGGATGCTGGTGCTGTGACAAAAGTGTGGCTTTAAAAATAGAGACATGTCTCTTTCGGCCGCTGGCTCTTTCTGTCTCGTGATCGTTTTCCAGACTTAAAAAGCTGCAGTTAATCACAGGGTCAGGGTCAGAAAAACACATGAAACACAACACAATGTGCCTATGCATTTGTTGACTCACTCTCATATGCCTAACACACTAACACATGTTCGGACAGACATGTAAACACACGTATGCCAACACATGTAGCACTGCTACTGTTGCATGATATATTTAAAGTTTAGAAAATACGTTTTTTGGATGGAGCCAAATGGCAATGCTACCCTAGCATCGTCACACACACACACACACACACACACACACACACACACACACACACGCACACACTCAAACCTGCACCCCACCCTGCAGTGTGCTCCTCTGGCTTCAGAACAAAGAGCAGTGGCCCAGGTGGAAATGAAGTCCTGCTCTCTCACACATACACACACACACACACACACACACACACGCACACACAGACTAAAGACGTGACGTAGTTTATTTTACCTGCAACATAATAATGAAATGCATTAGCGTAATTCATTTTTAAAAAATGAATGGGTTTCTAATACTTTATTATTTCATTCTTTCATTTAATTATTATTAATTTCTTGATAATAATAAACCTTTGGGTAGGTAAAAATCATCCATGTGTCCCTAGTAGATTATTCGCTCCGATGCACCGAAGCATTATCTAAAGTGACACTGACCTTTCAGTTTTATTCATTTAAATATTCCTTTTACTAAACAACATAAGTATAGATTAAAACTAAAGAAAAAAGACATCATTAAGTCAATACAGCTCATATAAGTATATTTTTGGAATTATTTTGGTTTTGCAACCACATATTAATCCAATGAGTAAACCAGAGAGATTTGACCTCATATCACTTAGGAATTCTCACAATTTAGCTTTACAGCTGCTACGTGTCCTCAGCTTCTTCTCACAGTTTCATTCCTTTTTAATCTATTTTCCCCCAAAATACCAACATTTCACAAATGTTTTCCTTGATGACTGCTGTTTTACAGTAAATGAAGTTGTTGGAGCTTGTAAAGGACATAATTCAGACAAAGCTGATGCAGAGAGAACAGACTGAGAGGGCCTCCCTCGCTCATACCTTTCACCACCTCCCCTCTCCATCATCTCAACCTGCTGGCGAGATACAGCCAGACCCTCCCACCACACACACACACACACACACACACACAAACATGTACACACTCAGACTTGCACAAATGTATATGAACACTCGAACATCCACTTAAAACAAGACACACACAAACTCAAAGGGTTATCCAAGCAGATTCCTCTCGCATGACCGTACATCCTGTAAACACACATAGAAAACACACACACACTCAGCCCCTCTCTTTTTCTTTCTTTTTTTTTTTTTTTTTACACATATACCGAACATGCAGCCTATATTTGCACCCGATGAGGCAGATGGTCATGAGGCACAGACAAGCACGTGTGCTTGTTCACTCATGCAAGACAAACTCAACCACACACACACACACATACAACCCAAAAAAAATTGACTAAGGGTGGATGGTGAGCCTTGGGGTGCACATTAATGTAAGCCGTCACTTCAGAGCACGACCTATGGTCAAACGCGTGACTCAAACATGCTAAATTTAGTTATATAACAGTCAAGCAAAAAAATCACCAGCATGCCAGCCAACACTAAAGGGATGCCTGCAGGGCAGCGATGCACAATGAAGGAGAAGGAACAGTGGGAAGAAGATAAAAGATAAAAGGAGAGGGGGAGGAGCGAGCGGGGGGAAGTAGTGAAAGAGGTAAATGGAGAGGAAGAAGAAAGGAGAGAAGGTGAGGAAGAGGAGCTGGATCTGCCTGTGTCTTCAGGGGAGAAAAACACATGAGAGAGGGATTTACACACAAACTGAACTCTAAAGGTGGAATTATACATGTGCGCCATGGTGTGCGGCAGCCACGCCATAAGTGCCTATTGACTTATAGTTCACCTATTGATACCAACTAGATGGTGACGATGGCAGCATTGCAGTGTAGATGGATTTGTTGTCATTGAAAAATAAACAAAAAAAAGAGTATTTCTCCAACTTTCTCTGGGTTTCCTTCCCGTTGAACAATCTCCACCGGCATCAGAAACAAAACAACAAAACAAAACCAATAACAGCGATGGGGTGTAGATGCAAAAGCTCTGTTGCTACGTCAAAACTCCTTAACACCTAAATATAAATCAGGCTTCAAGTATGCAGACATGCACCTAAAAAAACATTTTAATTCACACTACAGATTCACACTATGCCGCAAACACATATCCATATGTAACACACACACACACACATACACCGGCATGCTTAACTACACAAACCACACACACTTTATTCCCTCAAGTCCTTTCCCGTCTGCACACAGGAGATGGTGGAGAACGAAAAGAGAAAACAGTGTGATGTGGTGCTGCTAGCCACAGTCTGATGACCTCACCAGAGCGCTACGCGGCACTCATCTTCCCCATGCCTCGTCATACCCACACACATGCACAGAGAGAGAGAGAGAGGAGCTGTCCTCCTCATTTGTGTCCCCTGCTGCTGCTCCAGCCTACACATCCAACCTGGGGCATGTACACGGACGACACAACTCTTCACATCACTCATCTACACAAGCCAAATTTAAAACCAGACCCCATGCTCTCATGCAAACCATGAGGAAATGCATTCCTGTAAGCACAAAGAGCTTCCATCGCTTGCTCCAGAAAGATTTCACTTTTCATTTCTAGTAGTGCTATTCTACCAGATTAGGGAAATGCCAAATAAAGGGAAACCCATCTTCTAAATAACACTGAGAACCATCATGTGAGTGATCTGTAAGAACCACAATGATGATGATGGATCTCAGTGTTTTTCTACACTAACAGCTGGAGATACATTTTGAATTTAGAATTCAGTTTTAACAAGTAATCCTCTTAAACACAATGTACCATCCAGAATAAACCCAGGAGTTATTCAGATGCCGTGAGACAGTACGTGCACATCATTACAGCAACGTGGGAATCAGAAGATCTGATTGTATTTTCCAGTCAGACTTCCCCGCCTGGCTTGATGGCAGCAACATGGCCTCACAAGCGATTCCCACTGAATCTGATCTTATGTGACTTGACTTTTTCTTTTTTTACATTTCATCAAATGCATTCAAAACAATGCATCTCAGGTGAAAATAAAAGCCATATTGCTGAGTCTGCTTCCCATTCACCAGTGTGGTATTTCCGTGCTAGGGTGCAGATTCAGAACTGCTGACCCGCTGGGTTAAGAGAACAAAGTGAGCCTGGATTCAATAAAAGGTATGAGTGATTGTCTGAGAATTGTAAACATATAATTTATATGCAATTTATAAATCGCTGTGACAATGCTTATATGCTTATGTTTAGCAGTTATAATGGTTACCATGTTCACCATCTTAGTTTAGCATGTTAGCATGCCAACATTTGCTAATTAGCATCAGCTGAGGTTGACGTGAATGCCATTAGCTTTGCAGGTTCATCCTTTGCTGACCACGAATGTCTTAAAAAAAATCATGATATTTCAGTCTGGACCAAAGTGGTGAACTAACATTGCCATCCCTACAGCAATGCTGCTAGCATGGCTAAAAATACTGCAAAATCTGAAATGAGGGAGGCAGGACCTAAAGGTCCTCCAGCGCTATGAATAATCCAAACACTGACCTCTATAATTACTAACACTCCATTACAAATTCTCAACCAATGAAGATGTTTCGCAGCTCATAAAATCGGTAGTCAAAACAAAGTGCAAAACTCATGGTCAAAGTCATTACTGATGTTGAGTCAGCAACTGGCACGACTTCCAGTAAGCGCTGAGAAGCACTCGACCAATCCTCTGCGAGAATGAACCAGGAGAAATCATGACAATAACCAATACATGACACTGTTACTCATGAGACGCACAGTGGACACCCACGCGTACGCGGGGAAGCACACTTACACACTCCGTCCAGTCAAATCCAGTTCACAGAACACCCCCCCCCCTCCCTTTATAACATACACATATAACTCAATGTAGGCTCTGACAATTTAAATCCCACTTTCAGGTCATTTGGACTGTCAGAGGCTGTAAAAGTGCTAGTAGTGCAGTCTGTCTGTCCCAGCATTGCTGTGGTAACACTGCTGGCTATTTCCTCCTTGCCATAAGGTAATCATTAGATGTGAGAGGGAGCTGGCAGCAGGCTACGTAAAATGGGATATCCTCAAAGTTCCAGATCTCTTGCAGGAAAGAAGGGGGTCTGTTGTAGCTGTTGATAAGTATGTGGATATTGCAGATAGAGTAGAAGCCACTGTGGAAGTCTCTGCACCTTTTTACCCATTCTGCAGGAGTCTTTCTGTAAGAACTCCTTTTGTGGTTTTGAGTGGCACTGAAGCAATAATGAAAACAGCCTGAAATGTTGGCTTCTCAAATCCATATGAAATTAGTTAAGCTGGAACAATAACAGTCTGTCAGCAGTGCTTAGTGTTTGCTGCAGTGTGTAATATATCTCATTGTGCTTTGTACTGTTACAATTCACACTGCTTAACTGTGCATTAGGTAATTGAGTGAAGGTAAGCTTAGACAGAGCATAGATGAGAGGAGCAAAGCTATGTGATTTGGCTGATTATCATAAGGCACAGAACCCAACCACATCAGCCCAGAGGGCCTGCTGCTTTCGCCTCCATCTCAGCAAATTAGCCTGAACTCATGGAGGGATGACGCTGGAGAGAGAGAGAGAGAGAGAGAGAGAGAGAGAAGGGAGAAGGAGAAGAGTTCCTGTGGTTCCCTGTGGCTTCAGACCTCTGTAATCAGCATGCCAAGCTCCTGATGTCTAAATCCACAACTCGGACCCAGACAGTCTACACACAGGAGCATGCATGTACACAGACACGTGCACGCAGACACACACAGAGCGAGCTCCATGACACATGAGCTCTGCAGAGATCTTTGTTCATGTGGAGTTTGGCGACGGAGCACGTCCCAGATAAATGCAAGACGACTGAGTGTGAAAAACATACGGTATCTATGTATAATTCATTAGCATCGGAGTTTTCTGAGATTATAAAAAAAAATTCTCAGTACGGCCTGACTGACACTGGATCTTCTCAGTGAATACCGATATTGATATATCAGAGTTAAAAAATCAGATATAAAATCGGATATACCGGCCAATATGCATTTTTCTACATGAATACTTTTGATAAGGCTCCCACACATGCTGATGTCAATATGTCCAAGACAAGCTAATATCAATCAATAATATCAGCCAAGTTGTTTTTTTTTCTGCAGCTTTGTAGAGCTGCAACGATTAGTCGATAGACAGAAAATTGATTGAGCAACTATTTTGATGATCAATTAATCATTTTAAACCTATATCAAGCAAAAATACATGCAACATGTGCTGGTTCAAGCATCTCAAATGTGGGGATGAGATGCTTTTCCTTTGTTTTAATGTATATAGTAAAATGAACAATTTGGGATTTTGGACTGTTGGTCGGACATTTGATGACATCACCTTGGGCTTTAGGAAATTGTGATGGGCAAACTAACTTCTAGAATTCAAATCTTTGTAAAAGTATGAGTGATTTTAGTGTTGTGGTTGGAACAGTAAATGTGCAATGTGCACTTTGCACATCATCGGCGTTATTGTAATAAAATAAGGTCACCTACATTTCTTTTGCTCTTTTAAATTTATAAACATACACAAACAAAACCTCGCTCAGATAAGATAGAAAATATAAATGTTCATGCTATTCCTTGTACTACAAATAATCACAAAAACACAAATGCAAAGGAACATCGATGCTCTCATTATGATCAGCCCATGATTTACTAACGGCATCTGCTTGTAACATCAGGTGTCTCTTTAATGAACATGCAGCAAAATCGTTCACGACTGGCTGGCTGCTCATCATGATAAGCAGCAGTGACATGGCCTGTTTTCATCCTTATGTTATTCACAGGAGGGGCTTTGTAACGCTGTCGCTAACGCCGTCATCATCGACCATCTCTATTTATAGCCAAACTCTGACACAGTGGCAGATGATGTCATGCTTGCATTTGTGTGTCATGTGCACATGAATGCGAGGGTATGTGGGACTATTCAGCAGGGCGAGAGGTCTCCTTGGTGTACGCATGCATGCATAGTTGAAGCATGGGTCAGCATTTCAGAGCTCGAAGCTAAGTTTAAGCAGATAGGAATTACAGCTGTGAGGAGAGATAAACTGAGAGATAAAGCCATGAGAGACTGAGCAAAACCCATGTGTCACTTCCTGTAGTGGGAGGGAAAGGATTAGGCTATTAGCTGAGGGAAAGTTTATCTAAGGGGGGAAAAGTTCAGTCCCTTCGATGAGAGAAACTTTTGTTGAATAACCGGTATCTAAAGCAGGCCTTAGGGGCTGAGACGTGGGCACTCATGAAGGAAGACTGATAACGTTAGTCTAATACTCATGGAGGCTTTCAGCAGGGGTTTTAATGTGATAAGGATTATATGAACCGGAGAGCTTGGCAGCTTGACTCTTAGGTAGTGAATTAAATAGACGCTCACCGATGAATAGCAAAGTAATAAAGGCAGCTTTATTATCACAGGGAGCAGTAGTGAATGTGATGGCAGTACGGGCCAATATATGACTCAGACTGAAGGGAATCTAGCTCAGCTGTCACTGAAGAGCCATTGTTAAAGTGAAATAAAGAGCTGTATTGACTCCCCTCATCTGCTGGTTCTCGATGGGACCTGCTGTGTGGTTTAGTGGGAGGATGGATGACATGATGGATGCTGCAGTTTGAAGTGTCGTGGCATTTTTAAGAAACCAGTTAGACTCAACGGTACTGTAGCCAGCCCCCCAAAATCATCTGGGCTTGATTTGACAGTGCAGCGGACTGAATGACTGCGCTGATCTGTGATCAGTTTGACCTCAGTCTTGTGTTGTTGTTAAATTTTATAGTGATGGGACTTGTGCAGTGACTGTAGATTAGTATATATTCTCTCTTCTAGATTAGTATTTTAACCTGCATGAGTTAAGTGCTAAAGAAATGAATCTGTTAAACAATTAGTCAAACAATTTTAATAATCAATTAATGGTTTACGTAATTTATCAAGCAGAAATGCCAACCATTTGCTTGTCAAAGCTTATCAAATGTGGGAATTTGTTAATTTTCTTGGTTTTATACCAATATAGATTAAAATAAATTAAATCCATATGGGTTATGGACTGTTGATTGAAATAAATAAATAAATAAATAAATAACAAGTCACCTTGGGCTATCATAACTTATGGTCAACATTTTTCATTGTTTTCTTTTAATTCTACTATTTCTATATTATACTATTAATACATTTAAAAGATATAATCAATACATCCATTGCTAAGGAAAATAATGAGATGGGTTAAAGCACTTTAAAACATAGTGATGATTTGGGAAACTGTTCCCTGAACATTGCTTGATTGTTTGAGATATTAATATAAAAAAATTATGGTGGGGTTTCAAAGAAATATGGTATAAATAAGAACATATATCTAATGGATGGAAAATGTATGTAAAAAATTCTGATATTTAATCCAAAGAACTGTGTTTCTATGTATTAAAGCAGATGAAATCAATTTGTGATAGGCCTGCATTATGAAAGTGGCCTATTCTCATGAGAAGTACATCCCCAGTTTAACTTGCCCTAACAAAATTTAGCTAAGTCAAATATTGTAGTGTGTGGGCCAAAGTCTGCGTATAACCCAGCAGGCTAAATCCTGTCCATCACCCCCTCTAGTCTGCTGCACAGTGTTGAGAAGTTGAGTCATTGTAATAATTAGTCATTTCCTAGTAAAATTGGCAGAGATGAGAATGTTTCCCCAAGACATCCAGCATTGTGGTAGTCAATGCGTTTCCTATATGAAGTCTATGGCTCTAACATGACAACCTACAGCCGAAGTCATCTTCACACATCTGTTAGTTCCATCCACAAGTCAACATCAAGCTTTTTTATCAAATCCTCTATCAGAAATGAAAAGTCCAGCAAATCTACATAACCAGCCCCCAGCAAATGTCCACCACAAAGGAGTCTATTCAAGCTGAGGACGAGCCTGTTTTCAAAAATGACCTAACCATGAGAATATATAGCACAGCTGACTGGGTTCTCTCATGCGTAGGAAGATAGAAAGAAAAAAAGGGGGGGTTGCATTTACTCCACTGGGTCTCCCTGCTCATTCAGGGTCACATTACTTGAAACTACAGAACAACGTGGGTACATCCAGTTCATTAAACCCAACAAGCTCCGGGTCTCACCGGACTTTCCTAAATGGGAGCCAACATATTTTTGTTGGTGATCTAAGAGACAACACAATGCTCCCAGAGTTAAAATTAAGCATGAGTGACTGGAGAAAGCATAGATCTAACACACTAAAAACAGAGCTTTGAAGTTGCATTTGCTTGTAGTTTTTGAAAATTGTTATTGAGATATCGTACTGCTTTTGTGGTAAATCTTTACAGAAAATAGAGATTATAGGACATGAAACATGTTTACAACATAAAATGATGGGGATTTGATATGAAAGGGTTTTTCACACCAAGGTCTGTACTGACAAATTTAGCAGATGATAGCTGCTCTTGATCACACATCTGCACCACTTTAAACATCTGCTTTCTCCAGCGTTATTGCAGTCTGAGACAGCCCACTCAAACTAGAACTTTTGTTGGGATTATGTTGACAGATGTGTAGAAGAAGAAAGACTTAAAAAGGCTCCCTATTAAAGGCATCTTAGTTAGGAAAGACGTTTCGGTACTGCTAATTGGGCTCTCTCTCAGTTCAGCCATGAAATGCTCCAGCCTGACAGACAACTTGACACCTTAAGGTCAAGATGCTGCATGAAGAAACTGCTGAAGCTTCTACAAGCTTTGACCTGAGGAGGAGAGAGTGTGGCTGCCCGGTCTTATGGTTTGTCTTTGCCTGGAGAGAGATCTGACCACCACACAGCCTAATGATCAAAGTGCATAAAAACCTCAAAGTTAAGCATTATTCAGTCAACAGTGACAGACAATTTGCTCTTTCAAGCCTCCTGGACCGTGTATCACATCTGGACTTTCTTTGTTTTCTGGGAAACACCTGAAAACTGTTCACACACCTAAAAGGAGCAGCCACTGTTGATGCCCACTGCCAGCCTCCTCAGCAGTCTGACCACCTACTAAGCTACCAATTCACCACTGGCTTAAGACAACACCAAATAGTTTGAGGGTGTTTGTATAGCAGTGCTGTGTCAGTGCAGGTGCAGTGGTGAGGATCTCCAGAGATAGAAACTGACAGTTAGTGATAAGACTCCTTCAAACAGGCCAGTCCCTCACCTCTACATACGACCTTTCCCACATTTCTATTCCCTAAAAAGGTCAAGCACTGATTCCTTAAGGCTCCAGACTGTGATGGTTGCTGTGCACAAGCGTAACACTTTGGTTGTCTGGATCTTCTGACAATATACAGTAAGATCGCAGAAAATCAAATGTGGACCATGCGGAATGTAACAGCACAGTCGGAGAAAATACTTTGAGATTTGGACTTGACGGCTGCAAAAACATTCAAGTTTTAGCCTGGTATAAGATATCAACATGAATCAACCTGGAATGTAAAAAAAAACAAAAAAAAAACACTGTTAATACACCTTTGAAAAGAAAATGCTGAAATGTTGTGCCATTTTTATTAGTCATCATTCAAAGAGACTAACTTATCAAGATTTGACCCGGGCAGATGCGGATATTAGCTTTGTCTTTTATGGCATGAATGAGAATGAGTTTTTCTTCAAACTCAGTGTTAAACATGTGTCCTGTTTTCAACACAAGCCTCAGCAGCATCAGCTTGTGCCACATTTCTCTGTCTGTTTAATCTCGAGCACTTTATTTTTCTCCCCAGAGCCCATCCTGTGTTCCTAAATGTTGAGAGAGGGGCAATGCACAGATGGGGCCCGAGCAAAGCCAGAGATGCGTTGTATAACACACACACAAACACACACACACACACACACGCGTATAATGCAGAAGCACGCTTACAAGAATACACAAAAGCAAGTGCACTGACATCATGAGCAAGCAAACGTCTCAAATGTTTGTTAAAGCCAAACACACACACACACACACACACAATCATACACGCAGCACTATGAGTCCATGAAGAGAGCGCAGCCTGAAGGGGCCAGTGCATCCATACAGAAGGTCAGGCTGAGAAGGACAGATGATGATGCACATCAGACTTTAATAACCAGGGGACCCCGAGCTGCTCCCCTGGGTGCTGTACACTCAGCCGCAAAACAAACTGGCCCAAAACAAGAGGGAGGGCGAAGAAGACTAAGTGAAAGAGTTTGGCAAGTTGGAAAGGGATAAAAAGACAACTCAAGATAAACAGAAATAAAGTTTAAAGAGAACATTCAGCTGGGTTTTTTTTTTTACACAGAAAGAGTCTTCGAGAAAATATTTAATCAGAAATTCATCTAAACTATACATTGCTTTCATAAATAGTATGTCCTATATATTCATATACAGCTTGTGCGGTATTACTTTGACATGCAAAAACATTTTGGTGTCAGTATTTTGTGCCAAATGTAGGTCACACTTCTTATGCATAATTCATACTTTTTATCATACTAATTATTTCTCTGCAGAGTTTAGATCACGTGCTATCTGAATAAATATACAGTATGTTATCACCATTTCAGCTGTATTCTAGCCTACTTTTTTTTTTCTTTTTTAAACATCTGTACCTGAATTGGGAGTCTTCTTCATGCTCTGGGTTTGCTGCTGGTCCACTTCTCTCTCAGTCGTCGGTAAAAGCTGCTTTGCCAGGCTTTTGGTCCTCAGAGGAGACCTGTCTGACTGTCCGTCTCACGCGGTCCCGTCGTCCAAAAACTGGAGTCGACTTTGTTGTCTCAGTTTCTCCGCACTTGTTCTTGTGCAGCTCGCTCTCGGTGCGTGATGCCGCTGTGTGACTGAAGGCAGTGCAGACGCACAAATGCCGTGTGATCCGCTGAGCTCGATGATGTGCACTTTAGTAGTGGGATGCTGAGAGTCTCGAGACCGCACGACCATGGTTAAAGAAATGTGAGCGCACGGGGATGGGGGGAGGGGTTCCACTGACGCGCCTTTACGCACGGGTCCGTGCGTAAAGGAGATGGCACGGTATCTATCCACTCTCGGACCCCTTACAAATAATCATCATCCAGTCACGGCAATGATGATGGACTCAAACCGTCGTCCTTTCTCTCGGAAGTTCAATTCTTCTTTTTGTATTAAATATATCTGCGTTTATCATGAAAAATACATTTTGGAAGGGTTATTCAACTTATGTGTAATAGGAGGTTGTGAAAGCCTTTGCTTGACTGACAGGTGTGCGGGAGAGAGAGAGAGAGAGAGAAGAATGATGGAAAACCGCTCCTGACACAGCTGAGCAGACAGGATCTGTTACAGGCCTTTACTCTGAATGCTATGGAAACTTCAGCTTTCATTTTGGTATACATCTTTAAGCATCTTTCTCTCTGGTTGACAGATATACTCCCTGAGCAAACACACTGCAGCCTTTTTGTGTAAGTGAGAAACAGTTCACAGTTCACTCATCAGCTCTCTTGGCTCATGTGGTTGCCCTGACAGTTGACCTGCTTTCTTCTCATACACACCTGAACTTATTTCTGGTTGTCACACAAGTTTGAAATCAAACCTGTGATTCTTCTAGAAGCTGCCTGCTGTGTTTCATGGTGACCACAGCTGACACGTTGAAGTGTACTGTAGGTTGCAGTAAAGGCGACAGTTCAATGCTGCTCTCTGCTGGTCAAAAGGGAGACTTGCAACACTTCAATGGAAGGAGAAAAAAAAAAGAAGCGAGGGAACAAAACATGAATGTTGCACCACAGTAATATCAGGATCTTAGGCTAACATCCAGACCACTTCACTTGTTATAGGAGGAGAAGCAAAGGTGCAACTAATAACCCTAATGATGGTTCTGTTCAGCCCTGCCAGTGAGCCAGCAAGCATATTAGCAGGGACCTGAACATCTAAATGGATTGCGTCCTTTAGTAGTGTTACCAGTGATACCTGTGCTTTGTTTCTGCTGTTAAAAGGGCGAATATGACCTTGGACAAATATCTGCTCCTCAGTTTTTACACATCCATATTCAACTTTACATTTCCAAAAAACTCAGTCCTCTGTTCAAACTATATGTTGATAGGATAGGTTGATTTGTCAGTATTATGGGCAGATCCTCCACAGATTAAAATCTTTAACATTAAAAGCATATTTCAGAACTTTATTTTAGAAGAGACGAGAATAAATTGTGCAAAAACACAAACTGAAACTGACAGTAAACATAGTTGAACTCTATTTAGTTTCAGTGAAGCAAGCATGGTATGTTGTATTATATAGCATTCTTTATTAATAGCTTTTTGAAGACTTCAAATAGGGATGTATGTGTTGCAAAATGCATTTTATTATTAAAAAGTTGTCAAATGTGATAGCTCATTAAAAAACAGTAACAGTAACCTGTGAAAAGCCTCTATGGGCTTACAACAGCCTCTCAATAAATAAATAAGACAGGCCAGAATCAATAAAGTGCAGCAATAAAAATGTACTTGCCATTTGCCCCATTAAAAAGAATGGGACAAAACCAAACTTTGATGCTCACATGTTGCTTGGATCGCCTTGTAAAACACACAATGAAGGATTACAACCCAGTGTGATGCCTCATTTTGCTCTCAAGAACCAGGGCGGTTGTTATGTTGATTGACAGCGAGATGATGTGCAAGCCTCAATTAAACAGTGGGCGGGACGCCGGCGTTCCACCATCACAATATAGTAGCCTACTTGTTGCAAGTGAAACAGCTCAAAAGCAGACTCAGTAAAGGATGCAAATTAGGCTAAAATGATATCTACTGCCAGTTCATGGTGTGAAGGACTATCTCAGCTCTTTAACATCTTTAAAATAAGTTACAAAAGGCAAAAAATTGATGAGGGTGATGAGGGTAAAACTCCACCCATGTCTACATGTCAAACTTCAGGAAACTTAGCAGACAAAAAGAGGGTCAGTTATTTTAAAGGTGTTGCTTACATATAAAACAAAAAATCAAAAAACAGTGCCAGTGTATTTAGGCACTTTTGACTAATCAAAGACACTCACAGCAATTACACAAGAGGTCGTTCAACACATTTTATTTGAAAGTGAATTAAGCCAGGCTGGCTGTCTGAGGGGCAGGACCACATAGACCAGATAAGGGGAACTGGTGGTTTTGAACTGGGCTAAATAATGGCCAGGAAGTAAGCTCAGATGAATTAGGTGTCACTCAGCTGTGACTATTTTTCAGTATGTATTCCTCTAAAGACCCACTATCACAGTGACATCAAATCCCATGGTGTTATTTGAGTCAGTGGTGACTATGAAGGTGTAGAAACCACAGAATGGGTCATGTGAACCATATTATGTTCAGAGCATGGGCTCTCCATTTTAATAAACAAAGGATCAACAGTGTATTCTATTGAATTGTTTGTCAACAGGCAACTCAGTGTCGTCTGAAATCTCCTCTTAAAACTCACTTTTATCTCATTCTTATGTCTTTATCTTAACTGATGGTATTTGATTATTCAAGCTATTTTATCTTGTTTTATATCTTATGTTTTGTTTATTTTTATTATTTCATTTTTGTTGTAAAGCACTAACTTTGTTTTAAAGGAGGTGCTATATAAATAAAGTTATTATCATTATTTTGCAACTAAACCTACCTTTAAACTACGAATTATTGTGGAGCTTTTGCCTGCAGTGTCTGTGGTTTAGTTTAGCGCACACTTCCTGCCCTCTTCTGACAAACGTGCGTGTCTTACTAAGTGCAAAATAAAATAAAATAAAACACATGCAGCAATGTCTGAGAGAAACACAATTCTGGCATTGACGTGGAGTTAAAGTGAGAGGATTTTGTGTTTAAAAATCTAAACTGATACGTCAGTTAATCTGTGTTATGTTTATTCAGTATTCGACATTTGTTGCAAACCCGTGTGCGCACTAATGCCACAGATGCAGATAAAACTTCTGACATCGTTTCAAAACCACTTTACAAAGATCAGCATGATGTTTGGTAGGAAGGAAAAATTACAAAACCAAAAGACCAGAATCACAAACATGAATTATCACAATAGATAAAAACATTGTTCATTGCCTGTCTAATAGTGACACAATCACAATTATTAACTTTAAAATAGATTTACAATAAACATTATCATTACCATCATTATCACCTTTGCTATCAGCATTCTCATTTGCCATTTTTCATATTTGTACCTAATTATATTACATTCATTGATATATCAATATACAGTCACTCTGTCAGAGCTCCAGAGTTCCTCTGTGGAGAGAGGAGAACCTTCCAGAAGGACAACCATCTCTGCAGCAATCCACCAATCAGGCCTGTATGGTAGAGTGGCCAGACGGAAGCCACTCCTTAGTAAAAGGCACATAGCAGCCCGCCTGGAGTTTGCCAAAAGGCACCTGAAGGACTCTCAGACCATGAGAAACAAAATTCTCTGGTCTGATGAGACAAAGATTGAACTCTTTGGTGTGAATGCCAGGCGTCACGTTTGGAGGAAACCAGGCACCGCTCATCACCAGGCCAATACCATCCCTACAGTGAAGCATGGTGGTGGCAGCATCATGCTGTGGGGATGTTTTTCAGCGGCAGGAACTGGGAGACTAGTCAGGATAGAGGGAAAGATGAATGCAGCAAAGTACAGAGACATCCTGGATGAAAACCTGCTCCAGAGCGCTCTTGACCTCAGACTGGGGCGACGGTTTATCTTTCAGCAGGACAACGACCCTAAGCACACAGCCAAGATATCAAAGGAGTGGCTTCAGGACAACTCTGTGAATGTCCTTGAGTGGCCCAGCCAGAGCCCAGACTTGAATCCGATTGAACATCTCTGGAGAGATCTGAAAATGGCTGTGCACCGACGCTTCCCATCCAACCTGATGGAGCTTGAGAGGTGCTGCAAAGAGGAATGGGTGAAACTGCCCAAAGATAGGTGTGCCAAGCTTGTGGCATCATATTCAAAAAGACTTGAGGCTGTAATTGCTGCCAAAGGTGCATCAACAAAGTATTGAGCAAAGGCTGTGAATACTTATGTACATGTGATTTCTCAGGTTTTTTATTTTTAATAAATTTGCAAAAATCTCAAATAAACTTTTTTCACGTTGTCATTATGGGGTGTTGTGTGTAGAATTTTGAGGAAAAAAATGAATTTAATCCATTTTGGTATAAGGCTGCAACATAACAAAATGTGGAAAAAGTGAAGCGCTGTGAATACTTTCCGGATGCACTGTATTACGTGAGAACACTACACTGAGACATGCAAACCACCCACCCAAACACCCCCACCCCCCCTTGTTAGTGCCCACATTTCCTTTCTCACAGCCGTCGAACACAACCTTCAAATATATCTGCCCCATCTGCTTTTTTTCTAAAAGCTTCATTTGCTGGGAAGCCAAAGAGACTCATGTTTCATGCGAAATTCAAACAAATCAATAATCTGACCGCTCAGACCATCCGTGCTGATTTCAACCTCCTGCTCCAGTGTTTTATTAATCATACTTCCTTTTGCATCTCTTGCCTGTTTATCAGATAGTTGCAGCGTTCAGTTGTGTTTGTTTGTTTGTTTGTTTGTTTCCCCAGGGACAGTTTCAGTGCGCTCTCTGCAAAATTGTTTGTGTTGCTCTCCTTTCATTCAAATATTACCATGTGGTATTTCAAATGGTTTGATCACTTTGATGTGTTTCTGACTAGATTTTATTTGTAATTGTTACAGCATAGAGCCCTGCAAGTCCAGGCAAATACAATCATTTCCAGTAATATCTAGTGTGTCTTCTCAATGTTGTAGTTTCTATTTAGGTAAGAGACCATGAAGAACTTTATTAAAACATTTATTCTATTGCTTGTGATAAAGCAGACAAACAGAGCCAGAATATAACACCAAACATTAAACACAAATATTAAAGTTCAAATATGAATAATCAATACTAACGATATTAAGAATGATTGGAGTTTGATACTTTCACAACAATGACACACTTTTAGGAGGTTTGATAACCTCATATCATGACAGCTGTTAAACATTTATTTATCATTTATTTTAACATTTTGTCTCATGTATATTGATTGAAATCACTTAAAAAGTTAAATCAAGCAACGAACAGTCAAAAAAGTAAACCAAGAGGAAGATGGCCATCAAGCCAATAATATTTGACCTGCACTGCTAACAACATCATACAGGCTTGTTGGTGATTGCTATGGAGCTGCTAGAGGACGGAGGCCGTCCTTGGTCATAACTTCATACACATAATCATTGGAGGCCTGCAGGACCCTTGTTGTTGTCGTTCCTCTGCTTCTAGTCCATTGTTTCACCTGTTGATAGTGAAATATCACTGCTGAGATTGTCTGCTTTGTATGAAGGCATGTACAGACATCAGAAAATTACATTCATTACGTTATAAGTCCTTTTCAAGACAACATTTACAGAAATTGAAGTCTGAATATAACTGGTTAAAGGCTCTGGCTCTACAACTGTGGATAAGTGGTGACTCTAGTTTTTCCTCTAGGAGAAATGGCAGAGCAGTTGAGGGAGATTATGTAGTGTAATAAATCTAAACAAGCCTCCTTCACAGGTGCAGCATGATGATTTTTCCAAAGAGGTATAGTACAAGCAGATAAACACTTCATGTTGGAATTAAGATCTCCTAAATTACAATGTTGGATTTTTAAGACATGACATTCGTATCTGTAATCTGAAATCTGTAAAGACAGCATTGCAAAAAATGTGAACAAAAGTACAGTGAGTTTGAAGAAGCTGCGCCCACATCCTGCAGTCAGAGCGCTCAGTGGTTTTCTATATATTCAGCACGCGAACTGAAGATGAGGGTAAACCTCATGTTTACGGGTGGTGTTGGGGCAATACAGTGTGACAGACTGATAAATGTGAACATGTAGAGGAGGTAAAAAAAAAACTGCAGACACAGGACAGAACCACTGCAGAAACTGGCAGAGCTACTTGAATATTTTAGTTCAGGCACAAAGCGGTGTGCAGAGAGGTCTGAACTCACCCTCGGGACGATCAGCAGGATGAGCATCATGGTTAGCAGCATGGTGATGATGCAGGTTGTGATGATGATTTTCACCATAGGGAGAGTTTTCTCGTTGGCGGGGGCACAAGGCACTTCTTCTGATCTGTAGCATGGTGCCTCTCCTGTGAGAAATGACAAAAAGGCAAAGAAGTATAATCAAATGGCTGACTGAAAAAGGTACTCACTGTGTGAATGCACTGTACTGTACTTGGGCTACTCTCCACCACTGTTAGTTACTCCCCCTGAGAGAAGACCCTGTGCAGTTTTTGAGAAGAAAAGGGAAAAACGCACCTCTTACAACAAGTATGTGAGCGTTGCATTGGACATCACCGCACTTTGTTTTGTAGACACAGCTGTAGAAACCAAAGTCATCCACTGTCAGGTTGCTAATGGTGACGGTGTGGTTCCCCAGGGATCCCTTTGTGTGAATCCTGTTTTTGTATCTCTCTCGCGGGGTGATTTTGTCAGTTGATCCTGGCTTGGAGAAATAGAAAAGCACCTCTTCCCACTTCTTAAAGTAATGATACAGATACATCCCATCACACTCTTCAATGTTGCCTAGACATCTTGCAGAGGAACACTCCAAGGTGATGCTTTCGCCAAACTTTCGGTACACTGCAATGTCATAAATGAGAGAAGCTGTCTGATTAGAGGGTCTAAAATACCACAATACACAGCCATCTGTCTTATTTAAACACTGACTGGATAACAGTATTTCTGGAAGCAGCAGCTGAAACTATTTGGCACAGTTTAAAAATATTCCCCTCAGCTGCTCCAGTGAACATTGTGGCAGGCAGCGAAATGCGCATGTTCTTACAATGTTATATGAAAAGTAAATGGTTATACCTGCATTGGTAGAAAGACAGAGCAACAGTATGGACCAACAGCGTGGCATCATCTTGCAGCACTGACTGCATACTGTCTTTGTTCCTCGCATATATACACGCAAAGTACCGCAAACAGTGCTTCCTTTACTGTTTCATGTGGGTGGGGAGAAATTGCTGTGTTGCTCCATTCATTTATAAGCTAATTTGTGGGTTAATTTGATTGTTGACAATATTTACAACCATTTACACAAATATATAACTAATGTACATAACTATATTTAAAGCATTCTAATTCTAACGTTGCTCCAATTATTTTACATACGTTAATCAACTTAGATAACGTAGATAGTAGATACAGTGGGGCAAAAAAGTATTTAGTCAGCCACCAATTGTGCAAGTTCTCCCACTTAAAAAGATGAGAGAGGCATGTAATTTTCATCATAGGTACACTTCAACTATGAGAGACAGAATGGGGGGAAAGAATCCAGGAAATCACATTGTAGGATTTTTAATGAATTAATTGGTAAATTCCTCGGTAAAATAAGTATTTGGTCACCTACAAACAAGCAAGATTTCTGGCTCTCACAGACCTGTAACTTCTTCTTTAAGAGGCTCCTCTGTCCTCCACTCGTTACCTGTATTAATGGCACCTGTTTGAACTCTTTATCAGTATAAAAGACACCTGTCCACAACCTCAAACAGTCAGACTCCAAACTCCACTATGGCCAAGACCAAAGAGCTGTCAAAGGACACCAGAAACAAAATTTTAGACCTGCACCAGGCTGGGAAGACTGAATCTGCAATAGGTAAGCAGCTTGGTGTGAAGAAATCAACTATGGGAGCAATTATTAGAAAATGGAAGACATACAAGACCACTGATAATCTCCCTCGATCTGGGGCTCCACGCAAGATCTCACCCCGTGGGGTCAAAATGATCACGAGAACGGTGAGCAAAAATCCCAGAACCACACGGGGGGACCTAGTGAATGACCTGCAGAGAGCTGGGACCAAAGTAACAAAGGCTACCATCAGTAACACACTACGCCGCCAGGGACTCAAATCCTGCAGTGCCAGACGTGTCCCCCTGCTTAAGCCAGTACATGTCCAGGCCCATCTGAAGTTTGCTAGAGAGCATTTGGATGATCCAGAAGAGGATTGGGAGAATGTCATATGGTCACATGAAACCAAAATAGAACTTTTTGGTAAAAACTCAACTTGTCGTGTTTGGAGGAGAAAGAATGCTGAGTTGCATCCAAAGAACACCATACCTACTGTGAAGCATGAGGGTGGAAACATCATGCTTTGGGGCTGTTTTTCTGCAAAGGGACCAGGACGACTGATCCGTGTAAAGGAAAGAATGAATGGGGCCATCTATCGTGAGATTTTGAGTGAAAACCTCCTTCCATCAGCAAGGGCATTGAAGATGAAACGTGGCTGGGTCTTTCAGCATGACAATGATCCCAAACACACCGCCCGGGCAACGAAGGAGTGGCTTCGAAAGAAGCATTTCAAGGTCCTGGAGTGGCCTAGCCAGTCTCCAGATCTCAACTCCATAGAAAATCTTTGGAGGGAGTTGAAAGTCCGTGTTGCCCAGCGACAGCCCCAAAACATCACTGCTCTAGAGGGGATCTGCATGGAGGAATGGCCCAAAATACCAGCAACAGTGTGTGAAAACCTTGTGAAGACTTACAGAAAACGTTTGACCTCTGTCATTGCCAACAAAGGGTATATAACAAAGTATTGAGATGAACTTTTGTTATTGACCAAATACTTATTTTCCACCATAATTTGCAAATAAATTCTTTAAAAATCAGACAATGTGATTTTCTGGATTTTTTTTTCTCATTTTGTCTCTCATAGTTGAGGTATACCTATGATGAAAATTGGAGACCTCATCTTTTAAGTGGGAGAACTTGCACAATTGGTGGCTGACTAAATACTTTTTTGCCCCACTGTATATATCATATCATATGGATCTGATAAATCACCCTTTATCAATGCACTAACCTTTGCTGTTATTTCAGATCCATCCATCATTCCCTCATTAAGCCCACAGTATCTACCTGCCCAATAACTCTAGTCTTTCACAGATTGTATCTTGCATCCACAGCTCGTTTCGTATGTAAGGAATGATAAGGTGAGATCACCCCCTGGTGGAAGTTTAAATACAACAAAAGTAAAATGACTCTCTGGCTATTGCATGTCACAGTAACCAATTCAAATATTATGGGAAAATATGTGCAACATGTCAAGACACAACACTGTTGTTGTTGTTGTTGTTGTTTTATTTTTAAAGAAATTTGAAATGCATTTTATTGAGTGTTGCTGCATTCAATTTATAAAAGATATTTTTGTGGGTTATTTTGACTGTGGACAAAAGATACAAAAGAAAGAGATACAAGACAAAGTGGGAGCAAAAACAATGAATGAGCATTTACATTATACCACAAAACAACAACAACAAAAGTATTAGCATAATGAAACAGTATAATACAATACATTACAATAATCTTGCAGTAAAAACGGAACTGAAACATCTCAGTTAAGACATTTTTGCGCTTGATGGAACCTGTACTGAACAAGTGTATGAACAGATGTTAGAGGGGTCATTCAGTTTTGCTCAGTCTTGTCTTGACTTCTACGTTTTGACCCTGTAGCTGCTGACTGACTCCACTGAGATTTTAGAGATAGTCCTAATAACACATCTAATAGTGCACCTGACATGAACAGCCGCTTAGACAAGCAGAAGTAAACTTTCCTTCAGTCCTGATGTCATCTATACGAATTGGTCAACCCCTTATAACATCTGGCTGCTGCATATCGCACTGCTATTAGATTCATAATGAAGAACTCTTACTGTATGCACCCCTGCACCCTTTAGTCACAAAGTGGACTGCATTACCAGAGAGCATCTAAGGATCTTGTTTATTTATAAAACAGCAGTCTAACCAGACTTCCTTTTCATCTAACCGCACAGAGAAGGGGGCTTATCAAACCTGCTCTGCAGTCTGACTTTAGATGCAGGCCCCAACAATAAAAACAGCACTTGGAATGTCTTCTTTCAGAAACATTGTCCCCACCCTCAGGAATTACTTACAACAGATTTTGAACATGAACTCTTGTGGGAATGATTAATCTCAACTGAAAACATTTTATTGGTGACACTTCATATGATGCTTAAATTGCTGGTGGTGTTGTTTTTTAATTGCTAACTCTGCACACTTGAACTCCTATTCAATAACTTTATAAATAAGGATTGAATTAGGGAATATACTCTCACAGAAACTAATGCAGTCTAATACAACAGTCCTGCAATGAATCCTGCCCTCATGAAGGTAATAATGTTCAGTGTTTGAGGTGTTGATTCAACTATGATCATTTCAGAGGATGTTGTTTGTGGTGCTGTTGAACTGTATTGCATTATACTACAGCGAGGTGTTTCTGTTTCTGTAGCCTACCCTATGTGGGCAAAATAATAACAACATCTGTCAGTATAATGTAATACAATACTTAATACTAATTAACTTTTGATTACTTCTAAAGGTTTGTCACATTTATATTATGTTTATTTTGGTCAAACAATCTCAACTCAAGGTCCACTTACTTGTTAGTTTTGGAGCTCTCAGTCATAACACAAGGTCTTGATAAACAGGTGGGGTTGGTTCCGTTTTCAAGGAAATGTAGATTGTAGTTTAAATGTTGAATCTGAGCACCTCTGGGACTTCTTGATGATATGTTCGTATTTCTATGTTCATATTTGCTTTTGAGCAGGGCCACTACTGCTGGAAGTTGTCAATGAAATGACACTTACAATGTCAGTTAAAAAATAAAAACTACTACAAATTAGTTTTCATGATGTTCACCTGTGTTATTTTGCCCTAACATCATGTTGTAATGCTATTTGTCCAGTAGATGGCAGGATTAAGATCTATGTAAGATCTGAATTCTCCAATATTTATCTTAAATCTGTGATATCATAATAGGTGATATATTTTATTTACTGATATAAAAAAAAAGATCAGCCTGATAATGAATAGCAGAAATAGTGATGACACTTAAAGAAAGTCAGAAAGGGCAGTCAAGCATCACAGATAACCATCCATTGCACAATATCTGTTACAAAAAAACGTGATAACGCTTCACAACTTTTATTAGCAGAGAGAACAAAAAGTCTGGAATAAAAAAGATTCCAATGTGAGTGAGAAATTTGAAGCTTTTCATGGTTTTATGCACAGCTGAGACCATTTTCTAGAAAGAGAAAGTGAAGCGAGAGAGGAATGAGGATGGACTGCTCTGTCCAGTCCAGCAAATTAAGCTTTACACAACTTGTTTCCTTTGAAATGATTTATCATAATGTCTGTATTTACCTGACACTGCGGGGAATGACCAGAAACGTGATGTGTAGACAAGAACACTACCAATACCCATTACCAAGTGCTGCCATTAGTGAATATATAATCTGCAGCAAATATAATAATAAAAGAAATCATTCACATGGGCCACTTTTTTTCAATTCAAACTTTGTTTTATTGCATCAAAAAAATCACAGTTCACAGTTGATACAGTGTATGATAATCACAAAACACAAGTTTTGTACAAAGTAACCCATAAGAACCCAGACCCATTTCCCCTCAAAGGAAAATTATGGGGAATACACCACAGACCAAGTGGACCACATTGAAGACATTTCTGATGGGGTTTTTTATACTACCCCTTAATGTCAAATATCTGTGATGTTACATATACATTGGGCGTTTATGGTAACTTTACTTGTTTTATTGTTTTATATTAATTTTTTCAAGAAATATGGTCAAAACAGGTTGACTGTATACAGGGCACACTATTAAAGTATTAGAATCGTTAAATGGGTTTTACCTTTAGTATCAAAATACAGGCTTTTTGAAATTAGTTGCTTCCTTAACTTGTGTTTACATGTCACACCACCATTTTGAAAAGGTCCCGACCTGTCACAGTCACATGACCACACCAGGATGTTTCGTATATGTCGCTTAGGGACTTAATGAGTTAAGATCAAGCACAAAGCTGTATAAGGAAGATTCTGGGGCCTTCTGGAGTGTGTGTTACACTGGTGTCACCATGGGTTCTTATGGGTTAAAATGTCAGGACTGTCTGTAGTCCAGTGACAGGTTTCATTTCGACCTGATGTATAAAGTGGGTCAATAACATAAAATTCATACAGACACACAGAATTACAATTTTCACAAATTTATAAAAACAGCATGTATAAAATAGCACTCACAAGCACATCTATTAAGTTTTGTGTAAGGACATTTGTGTTTTTTAAATTTCCATAATGAACTAAATAAAAAAATAAAAAACCTTTAAGCTTTTCTACTGGCATTGATTCTCTCTATCCAATAAGTCAATGATTAACCCTGACATGTAACGTGTCACAGAACCAGGATTAATCATACACTCTGGTGGATGTTAACAAGGTGTTTTTGTTGAACACTCCTAACTTTGCTTTGGTGGAGTCAGGACAAAGCTTTTAAGTATTCACCTGGAGTACAGGATATTTAGTTGTGACCTGCTCTGTTACCAGGCAGGTCTTGGATCAAAGATCATGATCCTGAAAACCCGGAAATATGGGGGGGGGGGGGGGGGTCTCTGACAGCTGATATCAGATGAGGAGAAGAATGAAACCAAAAACTTGAGATGGTGAAGATAAGCGTTGATTTGGCAACAAGATTGTATACTGCTGCCAAAGGTTACATAAACACAGTCTCACTGAAGACAGTTAGAGGAACACAAACGTGTTTTGGGCTTTTACACACCACGTACTATTTTGCAATAAGTGACAAGTGAATCATGTGAGACGTAGAAGTGCAACCAGCATCAATCTAATGAACTTTCTCGTGGTTAGAAAAAGGATATGAAATTTGCGGGTGTTGAATGTTTTCAGGACAGTGAGGGGTAAAACCGGACTTAAAGTGAGACCAGTTGACTTTATTATTTGTCTTTCAGCTGCAAATAACCAAGGGAGAGAAACTAAAACCGAGAGAAACTTCTGAACAAAGACCCTTAAACAATAAGGCTAGATGTATTTGACATTTTTTTGATTTCCTTCAAATCCCATGAAAAGACAAAAACCAACAATGAACTGATCTACTAACAAGTGTTGCCCATGTATCCAAAGCCTGATAGAGTTTATTCCTCCTGCTCTGATTAATTACCACAAATCGAACACACAATGTAATCAATAATTCAGTGTCACCTGCTGAGTTGAGTCAGACAGTGGTGGAGGAAGTATTCAGATCTTTTACTTAAGTAAATGTATAATGTATTTATACATATAGTAGTATGTATATGTATAATGTATGTATAAATACTCCTTTATAAGAAAAAGTCTAATCAAGATAATGTAGTTAAAGTATTGAAAGTAAAAGTACTCAATGTCCCCTGTGACTGTTAAACTATATTATATCATTAGATAACTCATGCATTAATGTAAAAGCAGGATTTTACTGTTGTAGTTGGTTGAGGGGAAGCTCATTTTAATTTTTAATTAATTTTCTATCATTTGACTAATTGATTAATCGACTAATCGTCTCAGCTCAATTCATAACAAAACAAAAGATTTTAGAAGCTCTTCATATGTTTTGTATGCAAAAAAGTAACTAAAGCTGTCAGATAAATCTAGTGAAGTAAAAAAGTACAATATTTCCCTCTGTAATGTCGTGGAGTAGAAGTATAAAGTAGCATGAAAAGAAAATACTCAAGTAAAGTACAATTACCTCAAATGTGTAATTGAGTACAGTACTTGAGTAAATGATCAGAGAGCCACAGGCAGCGTAGGAAAGTCAAAGGGCTGCTTTTGATCTTTTCATGTGATTTGTTGATAGTAATAAAAATATAGTATAATGTAGTTCATTTAACACCTTCACGAAGCTTGGGCCACTTATCAAGTCATATGGAAAGTGAAAAACGCAAAAATAAAAATCTGTAAGATCAGAGAAGCTAGATTCATGACCTACATTTCCCCAAAACACACACACACACACATACTGTACATACACGCTGACATTATATTAGAAAAGTAAGTGAGAAAGAACGCCACTCGTACCAAGCTGCCAAGGGCTACAGTTACTGCTGGACAAAGACATAATTAAGCTATGTTTTTCCTCCAAAACTGCCATCCTAAAAATCACTATCAAGCTGGTTTTTGATAATGCTACATACTGTTCCCGATGTTGCTGAGTTTTAAGGTCACATTAAAACTCACAACTTGAACACGACCCCTTGGCTTCTAGTCGTCACTTCTGATTTAAAATCAGAAGTTTAGACAAGTTATTCCTGGTTATGTACACAGTTGTTTGCAGAAGGAAAAGTGCACCTACAAAGTGGAATTTAACATATCTAACAAGGAAGTGTTGATTTCAGAGGTTGCCAGTAAGTTGGCATATTCATGTGACATGCAGTGTCTCCTGCAGAGAGAGAGAGAGAGAGAGAGTGAGAGAGGACATCACAAAATGGAGGTGAAACTAATCTTCCCAATTGTTTGCTTGGAGTATAACAATTACCTTAGGCCAGGTTGTCTTGCCATTTTATATCCATCGCCTTATCACCACCTGCAAAAGCATTTAATATCAAAGCCTGAATTAAATCTTATAGAGTGCATTTAAAAACAGTGAAAAAGTTTTATTAGTTAAACTCAGTGAGTCAAAATACTGTGATTTGGACATACCTTCCTCAACATCTGTCTCATTTGTACAGACCACTTGATGGTCACCTGGAACAAATTAAAGATTTTACTGTGGGTTATAATGGGTGGGTGTAAAACCATCATCATATTAAGCAAGTACATGACATGCAAGCATAGGAAGATGCCCAGAGGCAAGTGGCCAAAACATAAGTCAGGTTATATGACATGAGTCAGGTTACATGATGAGTTTTCCACAAGACATGGAAATAAATACACTGGAAATAAAGTCTATGTCCAGTGTAGTACATATCACGGTACTTCACAGTACATGTTTAAAGTCAGAGGAAACCCAGTGAGCAGTTTAGATATTTTACCCATACCCAGTTAGTGCAGTGACAGTAAAGTTTTTTAGTCAGTGATCAACATGTGCTCCAACTGAATTCATGGGGGAAAAAAAGTTGACAACATGGCAGGAGCACATGCTTGAACACGTTTGGAATGAGATCAGAAACCTGTCTGTGGTGAGTGACTGAGGTGTCATGTTGTCTCAAAGTATGTAGTCCAGGAGGCCACTGACTGACTGATGCATTCAACTATATTCATCAGCATATTTAAAAAATTCTCGTCTGTAGAACCTTTATTTGAACCTCTACAGACACACTTTGTGATAGCCCTTCATGCCGAGTTCGAAAATAACAAAAACAGCAGCAATAGTAAGTCCAAAGATGGGACGTACCCATAAGGGGTGCTGTAGAGTGCCTCCGGGCCTCTGTAAAGACAATGATGAATGAGTGAAAATGACAGTGAGTGAACTCTTACTGCAGATATCTACTCGTGTTTACTTCACCAATCTTTGTGAGACATTTGGTGGAACACTGTCTAACAGTGGAAAATGTTTTCATGCTACTGTTATAGACTGATGAGAGGTTTGCAGCGGTTACACTGCTTAATCTAACCTAACAATAAAAGACTTTCCAATCATGAATAGCATGGCCACTTGCCAAGTGTTCTTCAGGTTTTTCCACCTCCAACTGTTCTGGTACTTGCCTTCATCTATTGTATGTTTATTTCCTTTTAGCTCCTTATTGTTCACCGAAAGTCACTGATGAAATCCCACACAACATTTGAGAACATCAGTGTTCAAATATCACATTAAAAATAGAAATAGAAAGGTCAAATGTATAATAGTGGTATAGTACTGCTGTAATTGAATACTCTATCAGTAATACTGGAAGGCACTACTCACAATACACAGACTGATTCACAAACAAAGAACTACGAGTTCAGCGCTTAGATGTTTGTTTGTTTAGCAAATGAGATGCTAATAAGTGCTAGCATAGGCTGTCTAGGTGGAGTCTGAAATGGTGAAGTCTTTTTTTCAGAAAATATTACATCAAACCAGCAAAGTTTGTTCATCTTTCTTGTACCGTTTTATATGTGTTGTTGTGTTAATACTCAAAAAGATGCTTATTGGTTCATTTGGACCAAAAGCCAGACGGGGGCCTGTGAGGGTACTCACGTTGAGATCGTCTTCTGTAAAACAGCAGCGCCATCAGCAGTCCTGCGATCAGCGATCCGATGACCACCACAGGAGCGACTATTTTGGAAGCTCGACCCAACCCTTCTGTCTCTTGTCCCTTCCCTGAATAAATCCAATTGAATAATACAGATTTAATGCTCTTATACTTCAAGACGCAACCAAGAAGAGTGAAGATGTGTTTGTTAAAATGAGGTAGACATGCACTTGTGGGAAGTTCCCCCCTGTAATACTTTTGGCAACCTACATTCACTTTCTCTTTGACGCCCAGGGCATCCCGCACAATTTTGGACTTCAGCCCTGAGTTAATACACTACCTTTGTAGACGAAGTAGAAAGTAAACAAGAAACAAAATGGCAGGCAGGCTGCACTGGTGTTTCAACAGCGTCACAGGTGACTGAACTACAGATACAGATCAGCTGATAATAAATGGCCTTTTACTGTATGTGAAGGCTGTGAACACTTAGATAACAACACAGACTGTGAACCTGGTAATGATTTTCCCATCAATAAGAATGAATTGTGGATCAAAATCTGTAGTGCCTCGACCGTCACGCATAGTTCTCTGTCTGAGGAGCATTGTGTGATGTTTTGATGTCTGGTCAGACATGTTACAGCCTGGCTATTCAGTGAATTGTGTATGCAAACAACTACAGCACACACAATGGTTGTCTTTAGTTATAGATAAAACAAACACACACTGTTGTAATGTGGGGGAACAAATTGTTGCCAGTGCACAAAACCTCCATCTTTTCTGGAATGTATTTATATTGAGCATCCGCTTTTTCTGTGATTCAATGTTTACAAGGTCTGTCTGATTGCCAAGATGGGTTTTTTTTTCATGAGCAACAAGCTCCTTAAGATTTTTGTTTTTGTTACAAAATCCCATCTACAACCTCCTGTCGCCAACAAAAAACAACCATTGCAGCTGGCTTAAGGTTCAAGTTCCTCTTAGTTGCGCAATCCTGAAACAAGGTGTGCTTATGTAAATGTATTGACATCCACTTTGCTTCAAATTTCAGGCAAAGCATGACCTTAACTTAACTGTAGCTGAAATTACTGTCTGACAATTCTTGTGTAAAGCAGGATTGAGCCAAAAGGCCTAAAATGTATCAGGCGTGGTGCCAAACAACATATACCTTCTTGGGTTTCTGGTGTGTTTGGTATTTCAAACGTAGCCTCATCCTCTTTGCCTCCACTGGCATTGAACACTACGCAGGTATACTTGGAGAAAATCGATCCTCGCATCAAATTCAGCTTGCTGGAGAGGTGAAACAGACCACTTTCTGTCTGCTTCACGTCCATTTTAGAGCTCCCTGTCCACTCCGTGTTGTGATCATCAAACCAGCGAAGTTGACCTTTTGGGTAGCCACCATCAGACTCACACGTCAGGGTACCATCTGTGTTGAGAGTCATTTTTCCAGGGATGGACTGTATAGTTGGTACACTGTATTTGGCTGCGAAGAGAGAAACAAACATGATCATTAAGCTGAAAATTGCACCATGACATCAATCAAATGACAGTAAAATATCATAAAATATTACTGACCATAATATTTGACAAGTACAATGAAGTACAATATGTGGTAAGCAGGACAAATAATGGAGAAACTGGCTCCTACAACAGTTACTTGTGGATGTTATTATTTGATACAATGAAACAGAAAGTGAGAGACAGCTGACACAAGAAAATAAGGGAAATACCAATCTGATAGGCCAGGAAAGTCCCCTGATCTCTAAACAGTCTTCATTCCATCAAGGCTGCAATCAAATCTTTCAAGTCTCTCTGTGCCAATTATTTGTCGAAATGTGTCAGTGGTCAACCATGGCTGAAGGCTCTCACCTGTGACTTTAAGGTAGGTGTGGCTGTCATCATCACCGCTGTCTGTCATCACCATACATGTGTAAACTCCCTTGTGCTCTACAGCAGTGTTGGAGATGAGCAGGGATACGTTCATGTTCCTGTCGTTCCAGGACGGATCAGCAAACGAATAGCCTTTCTGCTGTTTAGTTTGCCCTCTGTTAAAAAGCAACAAGGGCTCCTCGTCTCCCTCTTTCTTCCAAGTGATCACCAAGATTTTTGCATCTGTTACGTCTCTCCCGGTGTGAATTACACACTCCAGCAGTGACTGCTGGTGACACTGTACCACGTTTTCAGTCTTGCAATGTACTTTTATGAAAGCTGTAAAAAAAAAAAAATTTTTAAATGGGATAAGAAGTGACATTGATAGCAAGCAGCATTTCATATTTCATACGCTCAGATTACGGCAGAATTTACCTTGCTTTGCATTTCCTGCACTGATATAGATGACAGTTAAAGTAAAGAGGAGGATACCGACGGAGGCCATGTTCATTTACCTGAAATGACAGTTAAAATAAACAATTCTTTATGTGGGGATCAGTTAAAATGTAACAAACACATACACGTTTTAACTCATGGGAGATTCATTTCTGTGAATCAAACAGCAGGGTGCACCACGGGCACTTATGGTATTTTCGTGGCCAGAGGTGTACAGCACCACCTGGGCCTTCCTTGGATATGTGGTGGGATTAGGACAAATCTATTATCATGCATTAGAGGTCAGTGTGTTATTAACCATTGTGGTGTAGATACATCTTTGGTGCAATCAACTAACGGAAAGTTAGATTAAACATGTTATCTGGTGTTTTGCAGGTTGTATTTTTTTGTACATTTTTGTTTTTTCTTTATTTCTTAAATTATTCTTAAATTTAATTTCTCTGCATAAAATGGAAACTACCCTATGGTCCTTTTTATAACACATTGTTATCTCTGAGCACATCACCATAAAATCTAACCACCAAAGTTTTATTATAACATGATATAATTCTGCTCTATCACATCATGAGACAGACAGATATCTACCTTAATGACAATTAAAATGTGGTACTTGTGCCTGACTCATTTGAAAGAAGGCGACAGACTTAGTTGATGCTCCATTGGCACGAACTAAGAAAGTGTGTAGTGCAGGGGTGTTCCGCGACAGTCTTGTGCTGGTTGCACAAGATTAATGAAGTTAACAGCGGATCTGGTTTGGTTTGGTTTTCTAATGCACGTCTCAAATCAGTGACTGCAGATGGAAACCATAACCCTCAGATGACTGTATATGGAGTCATCAGTTGGCAGGAGACTTCATCTGTTGTGTATGACAGATGCTGGTAAGAATGAACCAATTAAGTTAATTAAATCTATTCTTTCTTTGGCCTTCTTGTCCTGACACAATCAGTGCAATTACAAATGTTTACTTGTTGAAGAAAGTACGATACAAGTACAACAAAGAAGCAAAACGTGTTTATGTGACTTTGGGGAGGTTTGTTTGCCTCCTGCAATGAAAGTAACGACAACAGATCAGAGGTGTGCTGTGAGTTGACCTGGTCTGAGCAGGCGAGCAGCAGACTTGTGGTCAATCTTGGCAGCAAAATTAAAGTGCACTGCTAGATTGCCAGCAACAATACCCCCTGCCGTGGTGAGTCGGCAAAATATCAAACTACAGTGGCAAAGGTGAGGAAAGACTTTCATAAGAAAATGCCACATCACTGGTGCAGCGCTGTTTCCTGCAGTGTGCCAGCCTCCTCACCTGAAACAAAGACCATCTCCACTTACATCATACAAAACAATTACATTAACCTTCAGGGGGAAAGAGCAGTGGAGCTACTTCACACAGCATTATTATCATCATCACTAACTAAACTGCTCACAAGTCAACTGCGTTGCTGACCACATAGGCTAAACTGTGTCCTGGGAGAAACCCTGCACTGTATGCCTGCATGAACATGGAGACTGTCCATGAGAGCATAAGCTTTACAAGGAAAGAGCAAAACTTTTTCACATGCCAGATAGTTTCCCACCCTTGAGTTGTTATTAAGGTTATGTTACTTATTTCACATTTTTTTAAATGAGTGGTGCTACTGGATTACAATGTAATTCAATATGAATTTAATGTTGTATATCCATTAGTTAAGATTCAGGATTTTCTCAAACTGATACTTAAATTCAACTTTTAAAAAAAATCAATATAATACTTTGAATAAGATAGTTCTAGTTGTGTCAGGAAGGACTACTTCCTTTCTTTTAATGCATGCGCTAACAGCCGTCAGTGTTTTACTCTGAGTCTGAAAATGTACCAAAATTGTGCAGAGAGTATCAGTGGCTTAGCTTGTGCTGACTGCCAAACGCTTGTGATCGCTTTTCGTTTCCTTATGCCTTCCAGCAATTGGAAAGATTCTCATAATCTGATCTCTATCTCTAGGTCTCTTTCATTTGCTTTCATCTGCTTTCATTTCTGTTCTTTTTTGTTTTTTTGACTCTATCTTGCCTGCCGGGTGAAAACCATGAAGATGGATACCGTGCATGCATGTATCCTTTTGTTCAAGAGAGGGCGAGTTACCCTCACCTGGCAGACACAGGGCACAGAAAAAAAGGCAGACTGAGGCTGTGAAGTTTCATGAAATCTCGGTGGAAAGAGGTGAAGGAGTGAGATGTCCATAACTTAGTCTGTTGCTGGGTTGTGTATTAAGTCATTTTTGTTCTGGTTTGTGTTTGAAGACATGTCCTGCGGCTTAGCTCAGTGTTTACATCAGCATAAACTCAACAATTATATGACCACGCAGTTCTCACAGTTGTTATTCATTGCTGCTTAAAAAAACGTACATGTTTTTTTCTTACAAAGCAGTTAGTGAGACCTGCTTACTTTAGAAAAAATTTAATTGGTCCATTTTATTTTTGTCTTAAATGGCTTCTGTTCTGTGGAATCCCAGCAGGCTTAAGTAAAACACTAAGATTAAAACAAGTACTGTAGTATGTGCACATTAAAACAAATAATTTTATTTGTTTGAAAACAAATACATTTACATTTGTATTCTGCTGTATTATGAAAGAGTGAAACAAAGACCTCAGATACAGTTTTGACCAAGAAACATCCTTTCCCCAGTGACTGCAGCTGAGCAGTAGGTCAAAAGGAAGAAGGGTCTCCAGATAATTCATTGTTCTGTGTGTGTGTGTGTGTGTGTGTGTGTGTGTGTGTGTGTGTGTGTGTTCACTTATATTTATTTTAATATAACTAGACATTAGATAGACACTGATACCACAAAAACAAAAAGCTCATTTGTGCCGCTTATCCCTCAAGGGGCTATTTTTTTTAAATACATACACAAACACAGAGAATACATCTGATCAGCCATTACTACTTGCATGATCACTTTTGCAAATCTGCTTCAACTTGGATTTGAAACGATTCTGGCTCCCCAGCTAAGATCCATTTACTGACATTTATTTAGGGGAAAATCTTCAAGATTATTACTTCAAGTTCCAAATGTTCCACATGCTGGTCATTTGAATAGAAAAAGCCATCTCTGTCCAAAGGAAGTTTTCTGAAAAGCCATCTTCCAATTGCCAATACATGCAGATGCATCACGAGTGACTGAGCCAGAAACCATTTTTTCATCAGATCAGATTTCATCATGTCACTGATCACCTAGGTATGTCGACATTTATAGAAATGTTTAGCATTGGCAAATTGCGTGAAGTTACCAAAACTTAACAAATTTGATTTCTTGAGAATGTGGAAACAGTGAGCTCTTATCAGTGTCTTGTCTAAAATGTTGATTCACTGGTCATAATCTATTTTATAACGGTGGTGATTATAGGTGCTGATTCAGACCTTGAAGCTGCACAATAACAAAAACAAGGCATGCATGAATGTATTGCCACATAAAATGGTGAACAGTCCCTAAATGTAATGTAAGTTTGCAGTAATGTGAAGGGCGGTCTAGCATAAGGCCAGGACTACCTCAGAAACCTGTCTGACTGACTGTTGTGTTTATTTAACCTGTTAAATGTCCCTTTATCCTGCACATTGAATAGACACGGAGTCATACTGAAAGAGAAAGTTCACTCAAGAGATTTTCTGAGCCGCTATCGTCCACGCTTCATGGAGCTGGGGCACAAATATCTGTTATGACCCCTATGCTCTGTCAACTGCCTCTCTGTAGGTTTTTTCTTCCCTTTCACAAAGTCAAAGTCAGAGGTTCACCTGGGCTTGCTTTTAAAAGCTGACCTGCTCACTCTGCCTCTTGCTCTTTCTTTTGTGTTTGTGTCTGCATGTATCCCTGGTTACACCATTTTGTCCGTGCAGCCACTGTACTACTGGTGGTACTTGTTGCCACTCTCCATTGTCTTCTTGTAAATTCTTGTTCTTCCTTCAGTTCATTTATTTGGATCCCACTCGAGTGTGTGATCTCCAACATTTTGCCTGAACTTTGATTTGGTTCACCACACAGCATAATAACCCCAACTGTCCTAAACTGGTATCATTAAGGGCACGGCTTCTTTAGCCACATGGTCGAAAGAGAAAACAAGCTTTATTTGTCATTTGAAAGGGTCACTATTACGCCAACACCGAAGGGCAGGGAAAGTCCCCTTGCGGTTTCAAAGTTCAAAATACAAGCTACAGTCTGGACAGTCACAAGAGGAAAGAAGTTGAGCACAATAATGTTTCTTGTACACATGTGCTGTCCCAATACGATAATCTAGCCACTGCAGCTGTGCGGTGGAGGATGCCTGTCTGAATCTCTTGGACACGGTGGCCAACACATCTGCACTTCACACCCTACCACGCCATGAATTTATCCTCAGATTGCAACACACACAAATGTGTCAATCCAACCCTGGAGTTATGGAGACATGCAGTCAAGCGGGACAGGCCACAGTGCCTGATGGCTGTGGATTTAATTCCAGTAATATTGTATAATGTCATAATTCTTTTCTCCATTGAAGATCAGGGCCCTTGTGGCCTGGCCTGTCTGTACACTTCCTGTCTGGATAACACCAGTGTGTGAACATCCTGACGGCCCTTCTTCCACAACAGCTTGTAGGGGAAAGTTGACAATTACTATATAACTATGCATATTACCCCAGCACTACTGGGATTTGACAGTTTAAAAATCGACTAATTTTTTAATCAGCTTTATTATGATTAAGAGTAATTACAATATTTTTAGACCTGGGCCTCTAAGTGACTGAATTCTTCTCTGATAAGCTGATACCTGTCGATACATTGGTCCAGCTGACACAATGGTGAGCGCAAGTTGATAACTCCCAGACACTTTTTGGACCCCTGAATCTAAAAGGGGAGGTGGTGGAAAGGGTCGGGGCCTTCGGAAACCTTGGCATCAAAATAAAGACAGTCTCTTGTCTGTTTCCAACCATTCACACACTGTTTACAAGAGAGCAACCCCTCTTGCTGCTGAGGAAATGCGAGCGTTTTAAGTCAGAAAAGATGTTTAAACATCCATCTACACGTCAGTAAGTGAGTCAGTCGTCAGTTTAAACATCCCTTCATTGTGCAACTTTCCTTCTGTCAAAACTATTATTATTGTATTATTATAACCACACAGACAGATGAAAACTGAACTCTCATCGTCACTCAGGAGCCTATGCAGCCCTGGTATTACTCATGTACACTCCTCCAGTGAAGTTGCCAATATAAAGTCCCACTAGCTAACCCCCTTTGCTGTCAGAAATATCACAGTTACAGTGGGATGTAACCTCATATTAACCACCAAAGTTTTACTGGGCCTTTTTAGTTGGTGCTTAGGCCCCCGTAATTTACATGCTTTTTTACAATTGCGGGGGCTGACTATCCCATGAATCAGGGGATGGAAATATGCTGTATTTATTGTGTGATTTTAGACTACAATGATTTATGCAGAATGTAGTATTGCTTAAGAAGTCACCTCTTTGCAAGAGAATAAATATCAGCACTACTATCTGTGGTTATTATTTCAGCACAGCAAGACTTCCTGCTGCCCAAACTGCCTCAAGATGTGTTCACTTTCATTTGCATGTTGAATTTGAATGCGACCTGTTCATACTTTGTGTAAAATCGTAATACAAGCAACTGCCTGATGAAAAAGCATGCTTCCTTCCTCATTGAGAAACGTTCTTCCCTTTTCTCTGGTCAACTGCACGTATCAGGAAAGTCTGTGCCAGGGTCAAATAAAACCTGCTTGGCGATGTCTTCAAGCGCATGCCAACAACAATAAACAATTTACCAACGAATTGACGAATGACACCCGGTCGTGTTGTCACGTTCATACAGACTTATAACAGATACACAGATAAATGAATTAGTGGCCACGTTATGTATACAAGTGGATCTATTATTGTAGCGAGGCTGAGCTCACACAGCCGAAAGCCGAGTGTGGACCGAGTTGACCGCACAAGTCGACTGACTGAAGGAAAGCACCTCACCGATAACCACCGACACACAGCCTACTTCTACTGTCACTCCAGAAACCTTAAGACACAACAGTAAAACGGTGTACATGAATTCAATTATGAACATATGTAGGTCAACTTACCTACAGTGTGTCTGTTACACGTCGGCTACCTCAGCGCGTTACTCAAATCGCACGTCGCGAACACTTTATGACATCTCACACAGTCAACATGACAATAATTTCATGCCAGACTCACCGCACACGCTCCTCTGCAGGGGAACCACGACGTGTCTCGCTACAGGACTCGTTCGAGTGATGTTTCTGGGCAGTGGACGCCAGAGTCCTAGTTCCTGACTTTCGCTTTCGTTATGACTGGACGCGTTTTGGGTCGCACGCATTCGTGCCAGGACTTGGCCAACTGTTGTGTTCGACTGTGCTGTAGCATCATTTCCACCCATTGTCGATTTAATTCTACACTTCTTGTTTGTGTAATTAGTCACTGTCTTGGACGCAGTTGCGGCACCGGCCCAAGAGCCTCAAGAAACAAACAATTTAGAAACGTGACAGAGGAAACTTACTGCAACAATTAATAAGGAAATTAGTCCTGAATGCATTTTGCCCACTCTTGTTATTCGCACGAGATTAAATACTGTAATTACAAGCTTCGCACCAAACTGTTAAAACAAAATTACACATTTTGACAGGGAATGTTTTAGGTATGATTCAACTCTGCGGAACAAAAAAGGGGCACACCACTTTACCTTGTTCTACTCTTTTCTATTTTTTTTCCTCAAATCAAGTGGATATCCTCTCAAGTAACGGTCTCGTCTTTTATTTATTAATTATTAATGTCCTCTATGTGATGATGAGTGATGACCGTGACTGCTACAATATAATCATTCTATGTCAGATAATACACACAGCAAAGACAACCCATGGTCAAAATTGATTTTTAATGTTCATTTCCACTTGTGCCATTTCTTGACTTCAAATTTCTGCAGTGACTTACATCCAGCAACAGGAAATTGGTATAGGATGCAAACAGACAAGTCTTGCATCATAACGCACGTTAAAAATAGACACCACAGGAGTTACATTTCACTTAACCTGAAATGTAGGTTTTCTTGCATGACAGCGGGCTGACAGAGCAGCCACATGTGGGACTCAACAAGACAGAAGCAGGAGGGAGTTTGAATTTTGGTTTAAATAATGTGACATGAAATGTACAGTGAGCATGATCATTAACAGATGGATAAGGGGGGTAAAACATAGAGAAAAGGCTGAGCAGTCATAAGGTCACTTGTCAAATCTAGGATGGGTTTACCAGAAACACTTAAGTGTCAGGACCAACAACACTCTATTGATTCGCAATGGAAAAACTAGGTCTTGGTGATACTGGTAGGATGCAATTGGGGAAACCCAACCTTGTTTGATGTTGTAGCCTAACACACAAACAGGCACACTTTATTTGAGAGTAAATTTGACCTATAAAAACATGGGGCACTCAAAACTGGCACTGGGGTTACAATAATCTAAGGTTAGTGACTACAATATAAAAAAGGCTTATTCCAATTCTGTTACATGACATGGGACCTACAGTACTCATCTGAAGACGAATGTTTGCAATCCTTCAGATCACAATATCAGTAATTTATGTGGCTCCTGTGTGGATAATAATAATATAATCAGTAGAAAGATTCCAACTTCATGCAACAATACAACAATTATTCCACAAAAAAACAACTAACAAACAGGTTAAATAAAAATAATGTTCACAGTTATGTTTCTTCTCACATTCATACATTACAGACCAGATGTGCATGCAAGATGGGTCAAAACTGAACGCAGTGCAAAAAGTGAACGCCTTTTTCTTTGCTTGTGTTCTAGAAACTGCTTGTGTATAATCACTTACAGCTTGTGCTGTCGCAATAGTTAGGGGAGATTTATTATAGGTTGATATGAGAAATGTGATCCATGTACCCTTCCTGGCAGGTATAATGCATTACAGGGACAAAGGCAAACTTTGAACCATGTAATTAGAAATACATAAAGTGCTTCTGTCAACACAAATAAACAATAAAAACAGTACAAAACAGTTTTCAAAAAAGAGGTATCAAAACAATGCACTTGGGGATGTGGAGGAGACTGGTGTCTGTCGGACATCAGATAGTATTCCTGCGGTACAGACAAATGGGCTGGGGTTTCTTGTTTGAAAAAAAAAACTAGAAAAAAAATATGAGTTCAGAGATGAGTGGATGTAAGGAGGGGCAGTTGGATGGGATTCAACCCAGGATGAGACTGGACTTGCCCCCAGGTGGATTCCTGCGGCCGGGCGGTAGTCCTGCAGCGGAGTCATCAGCTGGAGGGGCCTCTTCCTGCGGTCCTGGAACTGCTTCAGGCTCAGGAGCGCTGTTTTCTGAACACAGGCAAGGGAGACGCGTGACTATGAGTTACATTTGGAAACATTAACAAGGGAACAGTCACTATAATTTTTGTGAATGCGTCTCATCCTTCGGACGCTTGCTAGGTTCGACCAAATCATTTTCTTAACTGCACACAATGCCCTGAGAAACTCTAAGCACATACTGCATATCCATAGTATGTGGGACTGCCAATTAGCATTGTGTTGTTTAGACTAGAGGACTAACAACTGACGCAAACACCTCCGTCTGTGATCTTGTTTATTGGGTGTAACTGGAGTTGGAAAGATTATTTCTTTAAGCAAACTCCATGTTACCACTATCGTGTGGGGTCTGTTTTCTGGTACCAGTAGTGTAAATAAATACATTCATTTTAAGACAACGGAGACTAATGAGTGTTTTTTATTCACCAAATTAGAGACTAACCTGAAAGTGAACAATTTTTATTCATCAGAGTGTTAGTATTTGATGGTTTATTTTTTTAAAACACATTTAGATTGACCACAAGCACATTCATCTTGATTTTCTTAGATTTTACTTTAACCAGAATCTAACGAAACACCATTCAAAATAGCCTAAACCTTCAACATTGGGCAGGAATTACAGAAGGTATAGTAATAAGAATGTTCTGACATGAGAGAAGAAAATGTGGGTATGTATGTGTATATCTATATGTATTTATTTATGCATCGGCATGTGTGTGTATGTATACAGTAATGTACGTGCACATGTACCTTTGATGACACATCACAAATCTGTTCTTTGCAATATTGGACCACTGGTTTAGTGTCTATTGGGTGGAGGGTTCTCCCCATCTAATCCTTTTATTGTCTTTCCTCTTTAATTTCTACAACACTACAGGTGTTGTAACTATTGTGTTAGGTAGACTACAGGGAGATACAATAGGCTATCCGAGTACTGTTAAACTGGGTGATAAAAAACAGGTGCTTACCATTATCACGTACAGAATTTTCTCCATCCTAAAAAATATAAGCAGAAAAGAAGTGGTAAGTATTTAATTAGCCGTCACAGATTACAAAACAGGAAATTCTGTACTGTGTCATCAGTCTTGATGGAAAAATTGACATTTACTGAATCTAAGCAGGTACTAATTGATACACAAGCTACCTTTGTGAGACATTAAGACATTAAAATCACAGATACTTAAAATAAATGGGACTTTTGTTGCTTCCCTATATGTTTGTCTGCTCTCAGGTTTCATTTCATTTCGTCCCACCACAACTCATGATCTGGAGGCATGTTCTTACTGTGGCGGGGGCGTCTGCAGAGTGGTTGGTGGTGGAGTTCCCTCCTCTCCTCAGCGGGGCTGACGGCTCACCACACAGCACACCTGTGGGCTTCCCACCTGGAAGAACAAGGAGACATAAAGCTCAGATAGATAGGCCTTCAAACAGGAGGAGCAAAGACAAACTCCGGTAGATTTTCCATAGTTTCACATAGAGATAAATGTCATGGTGACATACAGTATGTCAGATCATTGCAACATTTTCTGTTATCATTTTATTTTATTTTTGTTGTGATATCGCTGCATTCCCAGATCTCAGCAATTAACTTGTAACCATGTCATTATCATTATCAATATATTTAGATCATTTTAAGATTTAAAATGACATTTTATATTTGTATATTTCACTTTTGGGAAAATAAAAACATAAAAAATAAGTGCAATTGTTCGGAGCTAAGGGCAGTGTATGACCTGAAATGTGATGGCAAAGAATGCTGTTCAAATAAAAGATTTCTGATGGGAGAAAAATGGTAATTCTAGAAAAGTAGTCCACAGGGGACAATAAAAAGTCTAACTGGGGTCTGATCGTCCACTCCTGATGTAAACCTCTGCAAACTGAGTTCACTGGATCAAAGAAAAGGAGACACCAACTCATTCAGGATTGGCACGTGGTGAGGTGAAACATTGGTTGAGCATCAGTGTATGTTGAAATAAAGCTCCCAGCCAGCAGATTAGGTTCACAGAGTAGGTTGCCATAGAGACACTGTCACAAATTAAGACACCATCAACTCATCATTTAAGCACACAGATTTCAGCTTCTGTTAAGAAGGGTTAGGGTTAGCAGTTACCAAGGCAGCAGCAAAGGAGGCAGTGGCGGCCACCTCTCACTGTCTGAGAGCACCTTAAGAGTCCACAGCCATGCTAGCGGCTCTGTTTCAAAGCACAACAGTGCTTTGAGCTCAAATCAAACCTCAGCAAACCTCATGTTAAGCAGGTATAATATTTACCATGTTCAACATCTTAGTTTACCGTGTTAGCATGCTAACATCTGCTAATCAGCACTAAGTGCAAAGTACAGCTGAAGCTGATGGGAATGTCATTAGTTTTGAAAGTATTTAGTCAGAAACCAAAGTATTGGACATATAATGGCGCAAGATGGAGAAATATCCCATTGTCAAACAGGCTGCAAATCCTGTCTTCATCCTGCCAGCAATAACAATATAGAAACCACACTGGGAGTTAAAGGCTGTGATGTCTGCTATATTTTTTAATGCTCAACTTTCAATATTCATAAATTAGAAACAGTGCACTGTGCAACTGTGAAAAATCAATAAACTGATCTAAATTAGGAGCAAATATAATACGCAAAATTATTTATTACAAGTACATAATTGTCTGCAAATACAAAACATGCATTTATATTTAAGCTTGATCTCCGTCAACATGATGATGTTTTTGGTCAACAGTTGTTATAACTGGCCACAATCTTCATACTTTATAGCGCTCAAATTTCCTCCAAATAATAAAATCTGATTCTTGAGCATTGTGTCAGAGTTTTCACAGTGTGTGTGGAATTTCCCAGAAATAATTTAAACATAACTGGGGATCTTTGTGTCTGCAACAAGGGGAAATGAAGGTCTCATGAAGGGAACAACCCTGACATTTGCAGTCCACTGACCTAATGACCCACATTATGCCAGACCTTTCTTTGTTAGCAAGTTTCTCCTACACATTTTGGAAGTTTCACAGTTCATTTCATTTTCATTAATAAATGTCTTTCTCACAATAACTCTGTTCACACTGATGTTAATTTCTAACAAACAATACACAGTCATGTCCTGCTGTGTAGGCTTTTTCCCCTAAGCCATTTTGCTTTGCTTTTATTTTCAGTCCCCCTACGTACAGGCTTATTGTCACTGTGTCTTAGTAAGGCCAGCCATTGTTATTTTAAGAATGAGTAAGGCTCAGAAATGCTCTGTGTGAGAGGGACTATTGTAGGACATAAAAAAGTTTTATGGAATTTGAAATAGTTTGGATTAGTGATTATGTCTAAAGGTTTCAACACACAACAAACATCTGTATACTGATAGATAGAGGAGAGTGTCTGGGGCAATTCATCACTTGTCCACCTCATGGATCAAATACGTTTCTATTGTACCAATTAACACTTATCTAATATGGCTACTGTATGATACGTACCCATCTGGTTCATCCTTGTATATTGAATTGGTATATCAGATGATTTGTTCACCCTAGTTTTTCTTTTTTTCACCGTATATACACATGCCAATAGACTTAGACTTAGTTGTCAACAGTGAAGTGAATGGAAGAGAAGCATAAAGGTAGGAAGGAAATAAGTGCATTTTCTCAAGTACTGTCCTTAAAATCACCTATGTTTCCATTAGTATTTCCATTTTAAGATTTTTTTTAGTTATACTCGACTACATTTTACTGTACATTATATTTCACTACATTCAGCTTCCAGCTGTAGCTGCAAGCCCCATTTGTGAGTGGTTTGAACAACAAGTACAAATGGGCAGCAGAGATGTGGATTATGCTGCAGGAGGAATGTGAGTTTTCTTTGGATGTTGGCACTGTAAAAAAGGTTTGTTGCCAACAGACCTCAAGGTGCTCTTATCTTAGACAGCCCAGCTACGATTCAATTCAATTAAAAAAACTTAGGCAGAAACCTCGAGCAGAACCAGGCTCTAGGTGGGCGGTCATCTGCTTTGACCGGATAGACTTCTAAAACCACGTACAGACGGTTCCCCAAACTTTGGCGACAGAACTGATACTTTATATGTTGCAGTATAGTCACATTTGGCAGCGAAAGAGGAAATCTAATAAGGTTATTAACTGAACATGATGTTTAGTTTAGGATTCTGCACATGCAATATCAAATATCTAGATAAATTAATTCCTAATTATAGAGCACAACACAGCCAATCACTGAGTCTCAGCCAAGCTGTGGCAGTTGCAGTTGCAGTGAAGTCAAAACAGTGAGAAAAGCACTCAGTGACTATGAGGAAAGTGCTTGTTGAAAAATAAAGAAAAGTTTATCCTATTCAAAGAAGACAGCCATTCTGACTCCATTAAATCAAGATTCAAAATACTGTTAAGACCAAAGGCTCATTTCTATCACTGGATGTGAAAAGTAAAAAGAGGAAGAAGGAAATGTCAGAGGAAGAATGTGTGAAAGCTTCAATATGCATTCAGCCTGTGAACACGTAGAATTTATTTAAATATCCTCTGTAGGTGTTATTGTGCTTGTGACTAACAACACTAAAAGAAGATTTTTTTAGAAATAAAAACTATTTATTTAGGCTGTTAAATACACTGCACTGTCTCAACAAACATTCATAATAAAATATTATTCATGTTAGGAAATTAATGTTATTAGGGAAATACCTTTAACAGCTTCCTTTTTGAAGTAAGGCTACTCTTTTTTGCTTGAATGCAGAATTGGGCTTGAATAAAAAAGTTGATTATTGTTATTTCAGTTACCCTGTATCCATAAAGCTATGACACTGGAAAAATTAGTCTTGCTGTCACAGACCTCCCAGGCTGATGCCATCATCCACCTTTGGACACATCAGTGACACAAAAGCTCCTTGAACTGACATGTTACAGTCCACCTCTCCTTTGATAAGATTCTGGGAACACCAGATGTAGTTAAAGCTGCCAAAACACTTCCAACTTTACACCTGCTATAGAGTTTTCACAGTTAAACCAAATCCGTGGACATTTCCCCAAATTAAAACATTTATCAGCTGTTAACACTGCTGTTTCCCTTTCTTCAGTACATTTGTTTTGTCCTCCTTCAAATTACAACAAACTTCCATTACACTGTACTGTAACTTTAGCTGTGTTTAGCTTATTGGCCCTGATCATCACCACTTTCATTAATAGTAGTTCTCCTCCACATAACCAGACAAGTCAAAAAGTGTTCACTACAGTCCCTGAACCCAGTAGGTTCAGAGTAGCAAGCCAGTGTTTAAGAGCCACCAGCTACTTTTGTGGCAAATGATGAGTTAGTAATGTTAACCAACTCTTACTCTAACTAGGAGGATATAGGGATCCAACCCTCCACCAACCCTGTGATCAGTGGACAATCTGCTCGACACCGTTTTACATTTAATGTTTCATTGCTATATAAAAAATACACTAAATGTATATACATTTTTCATATTGCAAATTTAAACATGTCGAAATGGCAAAACATAAGTCCATTGTCACAGGAATTAGAGAGAAAAGAACTGCTGATCCATCTTAGCACTCAAATTCTGAGACCAGACCTGAGTTGGCAAATACATTGCACAGTACAATGAAAGCTACTTGGATTATGGCTTTTCGCTACGTGTAGTGTATGCCAGAATACCTCATCTGCAAGGAAAAGGAATAAAATGTAAATCCAAGGGACACCTTTTGTAACAGATGTTTTTAGCTTAAATGGCACATTTGTTTGTCTTTGTGCGCGTGTGTGTGTGGTTCTAGAAAATTGGGAACCACTGCACTAGATCAAAAATGCATACCTAGCATCACTTTTACTTCCTATTACTTTTCATTTCCTCTTTTAGTAACATTTTGCTGTGTATCATTTCACAAGGACTGGGAATGAATGACCGGCCATAGTATAAGGCCATAAAACAGTGTATTTGGTTACTTAGCCTCTTATTATTATCTTTGAAATATACTCTTCAAATTCTATAATAAACCCTGTGATCTAACAAGGACTTAAGCAGCTCAATTCTACATGAATATTTCAGATATCTGCATGCTTGAGAAGATCCTGTTTAGTAGAGAAACACCATTGATTGAATATCTTGTGAATATCTTATGAAAAGAAATCAATTCATGATTTGGGCACCTAAACCCATTTTGTTATGTCAAGTAGCACCACTGGTGACAGCAATTGTTATTCATATGTATTCTGTGTCTGAAGTTGTGAGTATTCTGGGGAGGCAGAGGATCAGTTTGGTCAAGCAGCAAGAGAAAAACCTGCAGTGAAAACCTTGCATCTTGTCACTGGTTTTGTACTCTAGCTTTGTTTTTAAGTTACACCATCCATTAATGTTGTGGTAAGCAGTCTGAATAAGATAGCTATAAGAAATTGAGTTACAAGCTTTCACACTAAATCAACAAAAGTTTAAAGACGAGGTAGATGGTACCTGGTGGGTTGTTCCTTCGATTAGCATAGGGGTCCTCTGGCTCAGCGAAAACACTGGAGGCCATCTTGTTTTTCCGGACGGGAGGCTTCTCCTCATCTGCACCAAGTGAAATGTTGGAGCCTCCACCAGGAGGGCGCAAAACCCTGGAAAGAGAGAGATGGTAAACACCGTTACTGAAAGCTGGATCGTACCGTAACTTAGCTAAATGCTGTAGTTCAGACTAGGGATGCACAGAATTAATCAATGAGAAATTATTGTTCATTCACACTTGTCAATACAGGTCAACAATCAATTTCAATTTCAGTTCATCAAAGTGGTTGTAGAGTATCTTTGCATTGGCTGGGTAGCCAGATTCAAGTGGCGAGGAAAGACCAGTTGGTCCCAGCCGAGATAAAAAGGTCAGACATGTAATTAATTTTTCACACTGAACTTTAAATTACTAAAGGATTACAAAAGCATTCCCTATAATGTGACTACGTGGACTATATGTAGGCTACTGTTGTTCCAGCTGTGTTGGTGAGTTATACTATGGTAATAGTATTACCTGTAATAATGATAATATGTTATTATTACAGATGTTTTCTATTATGTCAAACCCATTTATATCGACTAGGATAGTCTAAATATTAAGAACACCCTTCAGTATAATGCAATACACTTCAACAGCAGCACAAACCACAGCCTCCAAAATGATCTTTATGAGAAAAGGATTTATTGCATTAATTATAACAATGTGAATTTTAAATATGCATTATTGCAGTTTTGATACTTCTGGAATATCAGCGGATGTGGATTTATTTCACTACATCTCTATGATGAAAAATATACATGTGGCTCGGGTTATTGTCAGGTGTAGCCAGCTGTAACATGGCCATCGCCTCAATGAGGCCATATGCAGGGCAGACCAGAGGATGTCTTATTGCAACGTTACCGCACTGATCATGATAACTGATCTGAAATCCAAAAGGGGCCCCACCCAACTGGAATGACAGATCTGGTAAATATTTCGTTGTCAGAATAAACAAGAATAAGTAATGAAGAAATATAAACGCACGCCACTGTAAAAGGCCTAACTTACATTTAACACTACCGTTTGGTGTCGTGCCGCCTTGTCTGCGCCTGCTAGCTAAGCAGCTTCTGTACAAAAGGGTGCATGTGTGCTATCATGCTAGCTAAAAAATGGGAATGGTCCATCCCAACAGACAAAATGGGAAGGTGTGGTACCGAGCTGTATCCTAGCATCGTCGCCCCATGCTTTGTTGCAACCATTTCGAAGCGGTAAAGTAACAATTACAGACAGGGGTCTGAACAGAAAATGTATTAAATTGCATGTTAATCTATGTAGCGTTGAGGTTAACGTCAGAAGATGCTGGACTTGTTGGCATCATGGTGGCTAACGGTTAACGGAACGGTCTGAACGACGCCTTTTACCTGGAACTGCTTTTAGAACCGGGCTCCATTCCTTGATATGTTGTGGTCGTCGTCATTTTTGCGCAAGAAGTCGTAAAATATTTATAATTTTGACAGGGTACACACGAATTACACTTTCATTAGCAGTACTTCACCGCCTCATCATTGTCTATCCTGGCTGGTGGCTCCCAATAGTCAACCTGTCTGCCTCCAGTCTGAGTATCAATGTCAAACTCACTAGAAGAAGATGTCGCACTTCCGGTCAAATTTTCAAAATAAAACACGTTAACCTGACAAATAAAGTTTGCGGCGATTTTTAAGATCATAACAAAGTTAAATCCGATAATATCTACATTTTTTTATCAAAGGAATACATGATTTACGGTTAAGGGTTTATTCTTCATGATCCCGTACTTCAACATAAGTGACACATTTGGAGCGTAATTTGCAGGCAAAAACGCCGTATTTCCGGTCTTTCTCTGCTTATTTCTGGGTGTTTCTACTCATTACATCCATGTTTGACACAGAGGTGCGGGTGCGACAGAAACAATTGAGAGAGAGGGCGTCTCTACAGCCTAAGTAGTGGACAGCTCCTTCTATGATTGGATCTTGGCACATTAATCAAGTCTGTGATTGGATATTTATTTACATGACATTCACGTACTACATGTGACGTTGACACAGTCAGTCAACATGTATGAAAACACATTTATTTTAATATTACTCAAGAATACATTACCTAGAACTGATACTAGTTGTGACAAATAAAACCCTTCAGTAAAGCAGTTTGAGGCCAAATTCATCGGTCCGCTGGTAGTTATCAGAGGGCCAAACTGTAGTTTAACTGAAAGATCGTACAGGAGCCATTTTCATATAAAGTGGGGACTAAGAGATAAGTTCATCATGCTGTTAGAAGACCAAAATATTTTAGACAAAACAGCAAGTTGAAGATACAAAGAAAACCTAGCATACTCAAAATACTGACGGTAAAATCAAAAGACAATTGGCAAACTGCAGTCTTATAGAAGAGAAGGCCCATCATTTTGATGAAAAGTCATTGTCAGTTTTGTAGACTCAAAGCAAGACTTTTACTACAGACTAAAAGTGAAAAGTAAACAATTGCAGTCAGGAGTCAGCTATATGAGAGATTAATGCAACAGTGCATGAAGCCTCCAAACATGATGGTGGAAATATTCAGATGTGGATACATTATGCCTATTATGGGGAAGGTGACTTGCACACAATTAACCAGACAATTACAAAACAGAGCTACCATGTTGCACTTTCTTTTCTGCAGGAATGCCTTCCTGTCTGGCTCAAAGCTGTGTGCAAGTTTTTCACGCTGAGGCTATGAAAGGCCTGTCTGCGGTCCAACGAAGATTAAGAAGTGCTGACTTGCATGGCTACCCCATCAGGGTAAAAAAAAAAAACTTTTCCCTACACAAATAGGATTATCTCTGTACAGTCCATATTTTTATACTTCATACTGTGAGGTTTTGCACATTCCTGCACAAACTACAGCGCTTTCATTTTAAAGTCATATTGTACATACTTATACTTTTAATTTTTGTTTGACATTTTTCACTTTTGCAGTATTTGTTTTTGTTTTATTTTCTGTTTATTGTTATGCACCAAAATACCAAAGCAAATTCCTTGTATGCAAGAACTTACTTTGCAATGAACCTGATTCTGATATAGTTTATGCTCTGTGTTATTATATATAAGTGCAAGGCTTTCTAACCTTTGTAAAGATATTTTAAAAAAATATATTACAAATTAACCATCTTAGTTTAGGGCTAAGAAACCAAAGGCATGGTATTAATTAGCATTTTATTTACTAGTTCTGATGATATCTGCTGGTTTAGATTTGTAAAGTATCCATAAAACAATCAGAGACATGTTAAAAAAAAGACTCAATTTATTCCAATAATACATTTTCATAACAACAGATGTGAATTTAAAATGCAGGTTTACTTGACAACAATAACAAAATTCCATCTGAATCGAAACCTCAATGACATAAGTATAAAAACAAAAAAAAGAGGACCAAGGAGTTTTCTCCAAATGTTCCAGGAAAAAAAAAGTATCATGACAAGCTTTTAATTTCTTAGCTCATTAGACTCACTGCAGCTTACAAGTTGTCTACACTGCGCAGTTCAGACATGTTAACATACGAATAACAGTGTGATTAAGTCTATCTACACCAACTGTGCTGCTGCCTTTGAGCATTTTGTAAAGGTATTTCACTGGATGGTATCAACACTGGTCATGAGCATTTGAAGACTGGGCATGTTCGGGGATGAAAAAGGGAGGTAGGGATGTTCGTAGGAAACAGTCTTTAAAGAGAAGAGCCACCAGTTTGCTGTTGGAACACATCAATCGTATCTTCGTCCTCCATTTCTAGCTGTAAGAAAAAGGTCAAATGTCAGTTGATAGTCTGTACAGTAGTTGTGTAAAAGACGCACATTATTCCAGTGCTTCTACTTAACTCATTTAGGTGGGAATTTTCACCTCCACACAACCATAATGCACATAATAATACCTTATTTATCACCATTTGACAGCTGTAACTCAAACTGAATGGCAATGCTGCTGAGAGAACACTGTTGTTCTCTGTTCTGCTCCATTTTTAACACAACACTTCCTCCATGTGCTTCACAATAATTGCATTTCCATGTGAAGTAGGGGTAGGTCTTTACTGTGAGGCTACCTCGGAAGTGCTGACAGTGCCAGAGAGGTCAGCTAATGTCACCTAAAGGTTGTTCAACAGTATTCTAAATATAGATTTAGGAATTTTTCTTAGTTTTAATGGGGAGGTTAATTTAAAACATGGACAAAATGTATGTTATTACATCTCTACAAAGCACAATAAAAAGGAGAATAGGTCAGAAAACAGAGACTGACTTAATGTTACAAATGTGATGTAAACAAAGCTCAAAGTGGTTAGAAGAAGAGGTGAAGAAGCTTCTCAACATAAAACTAGACGAGAGCTGCTCCTTTATGTACCTGTTTTATGGAGATAAAGAGGCAGCACAGTTGCAGCATGGACCGATCTGTTCACAGCTGCTCAGTGCTGCCTGTAAAGTCTGTGCTTTATCTGTATATAATACCAGCACTGTAACATATTACATATACTGGACAAAGCTGATGTGAGAGTGTGTCCACAGCTGTCTGGTGGCACAGATTATAAATAGATATAGAATAGATAAGTCTAAATAATCTGAATTATCATGTATCAATCACGTCATATAAACACAACTTCCATAGTGAGTGCAAGGTAAATCATAGTGTAGTATAACATTGTTTGGATTTCAGAAGAACTTTGATCTTAAACTTTTGTAAATCCTGTTGTCTCACAATGCTTTCTTGAAATACTTAATGAAATAGACATAAAAACTGACAACAAAGTGTAAAATCCAAGTCATACACATGTCCTAACAATTCTGAGATTAGTATTCATTCTTTCATTCGTAATAATGAAAAGTGATTCTGCACTGCTCACAAGTTGACTGAACAAGAGGGTGTAGCCTTACCTGCGAGGGTGTGTCTGTTTCATTGATGGGCTGACCGTCAAATCGAAATCGTATTTGCCTCATTGTCAGCCCCTGTGGGAAAAGACAGAGAAATATTAGGTTTAAAATATTGAAAATCAATATTATGGGGCACCCGGTTGACCTAGTCGTTGAGGTGCCGCCCATGAATCGTAACGTCCCAAGTTTGCGTCGTGTCTCTCTCTCACCTCATTTCCTCTTAGGGTTTGGGTTAGGGCTAACCCAGCTAACCAATAAAATGCCTCTCCAAAAAAAACAAAATAAAAAGCATCAACGCTGTGTTTGCTTTACTAAGGCCCCAGAGTGCCGTGTAAATAGTAACATTTCAATTCCATTAATTTAGACAATAAAAATGTGTGTTTCAATAAAATCATAACATTATTTCATGACAGTATAATATATAGACAATTTAGCTAGAACACCCTGGATCCCTCAGCAAACGTCTTTTGGAGGAGTAGTAGTAGTAATTGTGTAGCAGTCTCACCTGCCGTTCACAATAAGCTTTCATGAGTTTGCTGAGAGGAGTGTGCCTTTTGATCTTGAACTGCACCACTGAGCCATCCTGCCCTGCCACCTTCAGGTTGATGTGCTCATTGTTCTCCGTCTTCACTCCCTCCTGTATGAAAGAAAAAGAAAAGTTAGCAGAAAGTTAGGTTGCTTTCAACAAGTGATGTAAGGAAACACAAGTAGGTTGGTAAAAATGTGACCTCCAGAATGTGTAATGCATGTGGGCCCAACCACAGGCCCAATATAATGTTGATGTGCAGTATGTACCTAAGTGACTTATTACAAAATTATAAACACGCTATTCACATCACGCGTGTGAATCGAGTATTACCACTATTACATTTGTCAAACATCTGCACCTGGTGAGACCAGATCGGAGGACTGGTGTGGTAACGGAGGACAGAAAAGGGGCAACATTACAACTTCAACGTTAGCGTTAGCATTAGCACTGGGAAGCCAATCGACAATGGCCGACAACTTATAATAATGCCCAACGGCCTAGTCAGGATGGACATTACAACTTGCACGCCATCAACAATCCATCTTATCCTGAGACACTCGGGTGTGCAGGTAATGAGCATAATTAAACGATTTCATATGAGATCCGTTTGTAGTTAGCAGATTTAGCTCAAACAATTCATTTTGGCCCGTTACTGTTGTCGCTACACTGCTGTTTCTAAACGTACTAATTTTTCTTCGATACTTGCTAACGTTACCAAGGCATGCAATAACTACATCGCTACATGTTAAGTGTGCATCGCCAACACTGACAGTGGCATTTGAGAGGCGTTGATTAAGTGTATTTAAAAAGACCAGAAATTATTATTTCTTTCATACCGCCCGGGTGATTAGCCTCGTTAGCTTATTATGCTAACTTCACCCATTAGCTTGCTAGCTAACGCGGTAGCTCTGATTTGTGCCGTTAGCCTACTCTGTAATTATAAGACCGTTGATGAATTGGTCTCTCGGGCGGCTTTTCGCGGTGTCAACTGTACAGTTGTTGCACACGGATGGGGTACACACTGTAAAGAAACCCCCTTACAAAATCCGCTCCTCACCTTGGGTTTTTCGTCTGCCATGGCTGCTGCTGTGTCTGTCTGCGCCTGTTCTGCTGCGGCTGCGCTGTCCGGCGCGCCAGTTTGCGTCGGCTGCAGTGCACACAGCCACAGCTGCGCCAGATCAACCTTTTTTATTATTATGTTGTATTGCAGAATATTAATATTTACAAACTTACTTCATAATGAACAGGCACTACGTAAGAGACATACAACATTTACACAGAAATGTGGCTAAAATGAGCAAAACATCGGCCATTAGGTCCAATTTTGTGTCTTCTAATAAGACACAAAACAACTCTATTATGATTTATAGCAGGCTTTGCTGTGGCTCTGTTACTTAACCCCTACTTGAATAACTTCTTATTCTCACTTTGGATACTGTTGGTTGGTCAAAAATATTCAAAATATAATTTCTACAAAACTGAGCAGGGTATACATCGCTTGTTTGAATAGATCTCGTGAATTTGTGAACACCTTTTTATCAAGAAAATGAATTCCATTTATGAAAGATGTGGGAGACGAGATGGGGACTGAGAGAACAATGATACATATTTTTTGCCAGGATAAAGAATGCATTGGGTATGGCATTGATAAGCCATTTAAATTCTTTGAGGTTGTAATCAATGTCATATTTACAACAAAATGAAATATTATAAACATCCTGTTATAAGAATCCATCTTTTGGGGTAAGTAATATAAACATCAGTCATTTAAACGTTGATGTGTGTGTGTGTGTGTGTGTAACGTAATGTGGGCAGGATAAACGGTGTTTTTGCTTTTTGATTAAACGTGCCATGTAAAGAAAAACAAAGTCTGAACGAGAAAAAGTAATTTAACAGTCTTTTTCAGTAGACTATTTGTGCCAGACTCCTACGTGTAATAGAGTATTTTTACACTGTGGTATTGCTACTTTTACTTTCGGTAAGTAAAGAATCTGATTATAATGAAATGAAAATACACTCAACAATGTTGATGCCATCGATATTGGTCATAAGACACTGAGAAATGAGGCAAACATGGAAATTGTATTACAAATAGATCCATCTCATTCTTTATTGTTCCATGCACAGAAACAGCTTTTCCAAAAAATATGCCATGACAAGTTCATTTAACAATCTAAGACAAATAAATAATCTTATAAGAAATATGTAGAGAATCTCCTATATAGCACTATCAGCCCCAGAAAGACAAAAATAAACAGGTCACAGTTTTTGATGAACACATGGTAAGCCTAATGCTTTGAATTAACCACCAAGTTTTTATTGTCGAAGTTTTCTCCAACGAATCCTTCTCCTAGTTTGATATGGGAAACTCCCACACAAGCTAAACATTTACAGTTGACCCAGGGAAAATAATCTGCCCCTTTAGCTTGCTTTCCACAAAATGGTCTAACTGCAGGAGCAATGGAAAAGCTATACAGAACCTTGCTGTTTTATCTGGCAGGAATTACATTTTCATATTAAACATGTAATATTACATGTAATTTATCAGAATCCACCCTGTTGCTACATAACGTAACACATTATCAAATATCTGTCTGAATATTTAGTAACATTAAAGCCTCATAGACAGGCCACTACTGATTTGTGCCTTTCTTACTGCAATACTGAAAGTGTCCGTCATAACAAGAGTATGCAGAAGGAATACAGCTGTCGATTGCAATACCATACAGGAAATGAACAGATCTGATACCTTCCTCCCCAAACCAAAATAAATAATACATCCATGACAATAAATACCAAAAGACTAAAAAAGCATGACAAGTGTCTGAGCTATGAGTTAGTACAGAACTCAGAAGACAAGTAAAAGTATTCAGTAGTAATTGTGAGGCATATTGGAATACGTCAACTCAGAGTAACTGATTCTTAATGAGCCAATCTGTGAGTGCCTTTTATTTAACAACAGAGGGGCTCTTGTCTGCTCCAGTTCAATGTCTTCAGAGAAAAAAACATTGCCATCATGCATCGTCAGCAGCAAATCATGTGAAATGCTGGCTTCACAATTGAATTCAACTTGTTTTTGCTCTATATTAAGACTGGCTGGCATCTAAAAGTGCAAGTACTCTCTGAGGAGTAAATACAAACAGCAAAAAAGGGTATAATAATAGTAAAAACCTAATAATAACTTAGCAATATTTAACATTACCAATGATTTTCCCACATAACCGTCATCCACATTCAGCCCCTTCACAACACTTGTTACAGCACCACACTGACTACCACTGGCACTGTAGTAAAGTTGGATGTACGCTACAGGGCTTCAGTGGGCCATGTCAAGCAGAAAAACTCCTTCAAGGTCCATTAAAGTTTCTATCATATTCTTCAAATTTTCCCTAAAAGCCTTCCAATACTGCCCCTTTCTCTTGACCTCTGAGCTGCCCTGACAAACTCAATTGTTATAGAAGTCATGTCTGGCCTTGTCTGGAGGGGTAATCAGGGCTATAGAGCCCCCCATCTGTCAGCAGGTGGAAACTCATTCACTTCCCCCACTTCTGTGTGTGGCTGCTCTCCCAGCGTGAATGTCAGTTTGTATCTCATCCGAACCTTTTCCTGCAAGACACGTACAAATGCACACACTCAGATTGGCAGCTTTCATTAGCTTGATGGAACACACAAGATCGTGTGCATTGTCAATGTCAGTGATCATTACATCCTCAAAGCATTCTGGTTGGCATGTAAGACTGCAAGAAGGGGTAATATCAGAAATTCTGATTCTGATTAATACTGTGCTGTACTTGTATGACCTCAAACACAGGTAAAAACACTGCTGAAGTAAGGAAGTGTTCTGTCAATTAATACATTGCTTAATGCATTAATAAAATATAAATATAAACACCAAAAAAAAGCTCCAGACTGAGCTCTACCTTGAGAGGATTGGCAAGCAGCATGACCTGTGTGACGGCAGCAGGGGGAAGGATTGGGTTAAAAGGAGCCAGCTCTGTCCCCGAGGGTGGTTGCAGTCTCACTTTCATCATCTGGAGAATTGGCAGAACAGACACCCATGTACATTAAATAGAAGCAGCAGCCAACTCAAATCTCATTTTCGTGCAAACATTTTATTTAGTGAGTTGAACATCTGCCTAAATTAACACTTTTAAATATAAACACACACTGTGTAGCTTCCTAGGTGGTAACAGTGATATCACAGAGACACAGCAGGTTTTACCTTGGGCACAGCAGCCTGCAGAACAATGTTCCTGACAGGCAGTGGGGCTGTGTTAAGCATGGACGCCACCATCACCAGTACATCAGGTCTGCCAGCTGGACAGTCGGAGGCAAAATGCAGCAGAACACGGACCCCGCTTTTGTCATATGCTGTCACAGGACACACTTTACCTTAAATACGCGCACAAAGGGGAAAATCAAAAGCTGATTACCACAGAGATTGACAGGGCATATAAGACCCTCATCGCAAGTGTAGAGTCGTCACAAATACATTTATTGCTCTCATTGTAATCCATCCTGAGGGCATGTTTTGACGCATTTTGTTCCTTTTGCACATGCTGTGATCACCACAATAAAATGTTCTCCATCAAGTCCAAGTGTAATTGGGCAATATCTCTTTTCCAGTTTTATCAAGTTTGCCACTGTCACCACTAAGTGGCAGTAATGTCTAAAGTTCAGTTTTCCAACCATCAATCAGTCTAAATAAGGAGCTATTTTCTAATTAGAAAAAATGAGTTGGATTTACTAAATTACCTGTACAATAGAGACATGAACCCTTTCTTCTATTTTTTAAAATTTCTTTAGTCATTATTCTCCCTACAGGGTATTCTGTCAAGTTTGGGACATCAGACAAAATCTTCCTTTGACTGCCCTTGTTGAAATGGTGACAAATTCCTAGAATCATTGTTGTTGACAAAGGTACCATAACCCATAACAATGCATGCTATGTTCAACTTTTGAGAATTTAAGGCCCATTTGTTATGTAGAATTGCACTAAACCACCTTTTATAAACATGATGTAATCTGCACACAAATTATTATCTGTTATATTCTTGGCAAATGAGATGAAATGTCCTCTACAGCATGTCTGTCCCTCTCCAGTGCTAACTGCACAGATGGAGCTCTTGCAACCTCTAACAAAACCATTAAGTTTAGCCTATGCTGTTAAAAAGGTCATTTTCAAACATCGTGGACCCTCATCGAACGTATGTACATGGACTCATATCAGGTCTACAAAATGGCATGCAGAAATTTGACTCAATGTAATGTAATAATAAAAAGCAACAAAATCAACTCATAAAACACACAAAACAAAGCATACAGCTTATTTCATGGAACTCACTTGGCTTGATGGCATCCAAAGGGACAAAGACATTGGCCAGGGACAACTCTTGTTCCCTGCCTGGACTGGCCTGGCTCAGAGGGAGGATAGGGGACAGAGAGCGCAACAGAGGGCTGTCATCTGCCACACTATTGGCAGGTGGGGGAGCAGACCCTTCTGGCATCATTCCTAGGAGCAGTGAGGTGGATGTAGTAGAGGTGATTCCAAGACTGGACGACAGGGTAGGAGGAGTGCGCAGATCCTCACTCTTGACCAGCAAGCTGCCAAAGTCCATCACACCAGGTGTGCTGTGTGGATAATTAAAGTGTCTTTGTCAAAGACATTACAGGTCCCACAATGCTTAAACTTACAATTACAGACAAACACTGATAACCTATGATAAGAACAAGACGCAGGATGAAAAAATACTACCTAAAGTTCAATTTGTGGCATGCAAAGGCACTTGGGTTCACACCATACAAAACAATATCTCAATCACCTGATATTCAAACAAGTGGCAGTTAGACAGCATGAACACTTTAACAGTATCTTTGCATTTTGATTAAACCGAGATGATACAAAGTACTCTTTATGTTTTAAAATGTAATATGAAAAGCATTTGACCATCTGCTCTGAGCAAAGTTGCTTAGTTACAGTGCTCAAAACACAGCTCTTTAAGTGGCTGAGGGGTCATCAACTGACTATTTAGTATCAGCTTAATGGAATACATCGGATCAATCTGCCATTTGGAAATTAATGGCTGAGATGCACTTGAAATGTCATATGGCAGAACATATAATCACAGTTAAGCATCTCAGTGGGCAGAAGTGCTGTTTAGACACCCACTCCAGCGTAACTTAAAACTAGAATTAGACTCATATAGTGAATACTTGGAAGAAACGTGTATTTTTTGGCTAAATGGAAGTTATTACCATATTGATGATACATATGTATGATTCCAGTGAATATACGTTGTTGAACTGATTAATGAAGGATTACCATAGATGTATTGGCTAAACAGGTACACATGTACTTCATTACTATGTGAAGATGGATTCTTATAGAGTATAGCTACACAAAATGTTGTGCTTTTGTTTTCTCCTGGCATTTTTAGATGCAAAGCCTCTCTATGAGCTGTAGGTGAAACTCACTCACACACTCACAGGGTCACGATTAGCTACCTCCAATATGTTTGCAGTCACGTGATTCTGATGATGCTCGAAATGCAGAATGGACAAGATGGAGGAATGCCCGCATTGTGCTAGTTATTGTTTACTCATGGTGTCGTTCCCGTCAACATGTGTGTCAAATCTAGAATTGCACAATTCATTCTTTCATTATGGCTAAAAACCTATTTTGAGGTCACAATGACCTTTGACCTTTGAGTCAAAAGTGTCACCAATTCATTGTCAGACCACTGTGAAATATGGTCATCGAATTTTGGGGGGGAAAAAAATTGAAGAAATTCACTCAAAGCGTTCCTGAGATATTGCATTCACACGAATGGGACGGACGGACAACCCGAAAACATAATGCCTCTGGCCACAGCCATTGCCAGCACAGAGGCATGATATCACTGGAACCGAACAAGGGCATGCATCTTTACTGAGATAAATAAAAAAAATTATGATCCAAGATCCAAAATATTATGACAGATGGACAGATTGGTGCTGATCCATATTCCCTCCCCGGTTTTATCTTGTGGCACAAGCACTACTCACTTTTTAGGACTGCCCAGATCCAGCAAGGCAAGGTCTTGCAGATTGTGACTGAGAGAAGCTGAAGGCGAGTGGGACGCTCCAGGTGAAGTGGAGACCTGTTGTGGAGTGACAGGGGTGGCTGAGGGAACAGGCGAGGCCATGATGAATGACTGAGGAGAAGCAGCTGGGGCCGTGGTGGTCAATACTGAACCAAGGGGCTCAGGGAATATGACTGATGAGACAGAATTTGTAGAAACCGGAGGCATGGAGAAGACAGGGCCTGGGAAGCTTAAGATAGAAGCAGTTGTAGAAGACTTGGTTTGGCTAATTGGGGTTACTGTCACAGAAAGGGCATCTGGAAAAAGTGAAGATGTGGAGAACGCAGGAACCGAAGGCGAAGTGGTGTCAAAAAGATCCAAATCTTGACTGGAATCCTGGAAAACATGGTAGTAATAAAAAAAAAACACTGCTATTAGCAATATGACAATACTTAACATTAGTATAAATTATTGCCATAATTTAAATACCTGTAAAAATGGCAAATGATTGCTCAGGTTTAGATGTGTTGATTTACTTGGAACAGGAACGGGTTCGTTGAGGCCTGTAAATGAACACAAATGTGTCAACACATGTCACATCTACATGGAAACAAGACATTCTCAAACAACAGTTAATGTCCAATGCTGCCATGGAAAAAATTCAACTACATTATATTGCATGTTACCTAAAGATAGTAGCTCTTCATCCAGCAGAGAGAGTGCTGCAGAGGTTGAGCTGGGGCTCCTGGACTGAGGGTCAGTCGCACACAGCAGGTCAGCAGGAATAGACCGAGAGGACGTTGGGGGTTTCTGCTCTGGCAGAGAGACGCTCTGGATGTCCAGACCCACCAGATCAATCAGAATCTCTGACTGGTTTGTGCGGCCGGTGCCTGCCCAATGGAAAAGACACAGGCGATAAGGAAACAGATTCATTTTCAAACAGGTAAAACTGTCCGTGTCCACCCATCCGTTGAGAAAAGTTTAAAAGGCCAGTTAACACAAACACAAAAGAATGGAGATCTATTTTGCTGAGACCTCTACCACATCCCAACACACGAGAAACTTTCCTAGCTCACCTCAGAAAAAGGTAACTGCAATAAGCAATTTCCATTCACCATATCTAACTTGATAGAGCCTAATTTGCACAAACTCAATAGAGTTAAAACCTTTCTGCTGATAATCACACATCGTTGCCTGATTATTTTAGTTATTTTGTAGTCGTTATCTCATAGCAGCAGCAAACGCTTGACTTGTGATTTCTTATTGTGGTCCTTGTGTACGGCATCTATAATAAAATAAATAATCTAATAAAAAAATTTAAATGGTTAGAGAGGGGGTTGAGGTTCGATCCCTGGCTCCCCCCGTCATGTCCAAGTGTCCTTGAGCAAGACACTGAACCCTAAGTTGCTACCGATGGAGACCAGCACCTTGCATGGCAGCTCGGACGCCATCCGTGTGTGAATGGGTGAATGAGACTTAGCTGTAAAGCGCTTTGGGAACCACGAAGGTTGAAACGCACTATATAAGTGAGATCATTTCATTTATTCGTTACTTACTTTATTACCTCAAGGCACAACAACAATCCGGACACACTTCGCACATAAACTGTGCCTAGTTGACATTCCGGTTTGACAAACTAGTATACTCATTGGGCATGCTCTTAAGGATGCTTTTCTGAGAGTTCGTTTGTAACATTAGGCCGACGTGTTCTTTGCACATTTCCAAAAATGGCCTATGGCAGGTTTCTCTTCCTATGAGTCCTGTTTGACCCATTGTGTATTAATCAGTTGTGATACACACACAATAGAAGCTTTTATTGAAAAGATGTCAGAAACTGCATTGCAGAAATAATGTAATTATTACCGTCATGCTGTAAACATAAAATACAGACATTCAATTCTCTGCTCATACCAGTTGAAATGTACCTTGTCTGACTGATGATTGTGTTTGTCGTGCTTCTTCAGTCTCTCCATTGATGGTCTGTCCTTCCACAATCTTCTTATAGGAATGAATAACATGGGAGAGGTCATCACTGGCCTGCAGGATGTCTCCTGATGAGCGCATTTAAAAAAAGGTTAGACTCTGTGAGATTTATAACATTTTTGAAACAACAATAACAAAAAGCACTTAAATATTTTCCACAGCCTTTGCTAAATTTAGCAACTGTGTGAGTCAAGTGGGCATTCAGGCCTGATAGGACGTTGGTCTTACGTGGGCACAAGGGCTGCTTAATCATGACTCAACATTTTTACACTTAAACCAGGATAGCGAGAGCATGTCATCAGAATCAATAGGGCCAGATTGCAGGATTTCTTACCCAAGCTGCTGTCATTGTCCTCCGTCTCAGTAGCGAGCTGAAACACCGTTTGCCTGAGCTTGTCACAATCACCATACAACTCCTGGAAAAATAAAAAAGCACTGAATATTTCCAATCAGAAACTGCTGTATCATAGGATATAAAAAGAAAAGTGTTTCTCATACATAGTAAATGTCACATAAGATTTAACATCTGGAGAGGATCCTATCATTGCATGAAGAGTCCCTATGTTCATTTTTGAAATAAATTACTTGGGAGGGGTTCACGGAGTGTATTTCTTTACTTGATGAAAGAGATTTGATAAACAGAGTTCTTCTGAAACATACTTGATATTTAACTGGTTTGCATTCTTGCCTCTCGCAAGGTTAAATTAAACAGCATTAAATTACTTTGCACTGTTGTATGGGCAAGGTTTGAACCATTGTGTGTTTCCAGAAAGGTCAAATGCCAAAGACAAGACATAAGGTTTAATGCCAAAGACATAAGTCAAGTTGCTTCAAAAGGTCATTAGAGCGTTATTTAATGGAGAACGAACCCTAATGAGGTCCTTGTCTCCGTCCGAGGAGTCTTCTGGGCTGAAGTGAGCAAGCATCTCGTTAAGGAGTTTGACGCTGTTGTTGACTGCCTCCAGGGTGCTTTTTTGTTTTGTCGCTTTCTGTGTTCTTACCTCGTCCTGAAAAAAAAATAATAATACAATTTGAGTTGCACTTGCTGACAGTACTAATTAAACTTGACTGTCAGTATAAACACAAGCTTGTGTGCAGTAATTTGCTTCTAATCCCTCTAGAAGAAATTCACCAGAACTAAGGCTCAATTAAAACACAAACATAAAAACATTTAGCTTTGACACTGACACACCTCCTTGACCATGTTCTTGATGAGCCGATTGGCCTCTTGCAGATCTTCAGGCTTTTTGCTCTTCAGCAGCTCTGATAATCTCTGTGAAGAGATGAGAGAACCAACAGTGAGTAAACAGTCAAGCTCATCTCCCATGGATTACCCAAACACAAGCAGCAAAGCCATACCAGCTCCCAGACCCTGAAAAAACAAACTTCATCCTTAGATCAACAACAGTCAACACAAAGTAAACATGCAGTCGTGACCTGTTCTGGTGTGCCGTAACCAGTGAGGTATTAGAGCTCCTGTGTCGTAAATACACATTAAATATGGCATGACATGATTTTCCTGTGGGATGCTGCCATGCAAAGCCTTTAGTCAGTGATGCAAGAGCAAGAGAGGGGAAGAAATAGAGAGAGACAGAGATCCTCTTCCTCTTTTGATCTTTTCAAACTCTCAATCTACAGTATATAGTGAGAAAACCCTGCAATAAAAATTCCCATGAAAGAATTATAATATAATATATAAAAAAAATTATAACAGTATATTGCTTTGAAAGACTGGTTTTACTGGTTCAATATGTGTTTTCATTTCTTATAGAAAATAGGCTGCATCCATACAGAAAAATGAAAAGGAATAATTCAACAATTTGGGCAATATGCTTATTGGCTTTCTTGCCGAGAGTTAGAAGAGAGGATTGATACCACTCACATATCTGTCTATTAAATGTGAAGTTACAGCCAGGAGATGGTTAACTTAGCTTAGTATAAAGACTGGAAACAGGGGGAACAGCTAGCCTGGCTCTATCCTAAGGTAAAAAAAAACACATTACCAGCCCCTCTGGAGCAGCACCTAGTTCGTTTAATAAGAAACTGAAGTAAAAACGACAAAGTTATGCGCTAGACTATTTCTTGGCCAGGGGCAGTGACTTCCTGGAGATAAGCTAGCCATCTCCTGCCTGTAGCTTTGTATTTAATATGAGAGTAGTATCTATCTTCTCATCTAACTCTCAGCAAGAATAAAATAAAATAAGGCTTTCCAAAAACGTTGAACTGCTCCTTTAAAGCTTGGGTAAGGCAGCAAGAATGCCAGCATTTCAAAATACAGTTCTCCCCTCTCTGTTTTACGCCCTGCCCATCAGACGACCACTGACACATCCACGCGCTTCATACGCACACGCAACACAAGCAACACAAGCTTGATATTATGTATTTTTTGCCCAATGATGCCAAATTAAAACTGCCTACCCCAGCTTTAATAGCTTTCGGCAAGAGGCTCCGAGTATGGTGGCTAAATATGCAGGCACTCAAGACAATTTGACAACAGAGGTACCAAATGACCCCTACACTGAACACACATTTACATTGTACTGAACACAAACATACAGTACAGGTAGGGTACAACAGAAATATTATCTTAAATGTTCATTACAATCTATGCTGTGCCAATAAAACAATTAATTGAAAATCTGCATCTGTAACAGAGATAAAACAAGAGAACGAGATAGTTATGTGCAGTGAGTCGCAGTGTTCACAGTCACATCCCAAAATAGTTCTTCTTACCTTGCTCTTCTTCTCATCATCAAACACAGGATTCTTGGGTCGCGGAGAAGGTGATGGTATTAAAGTGGCATCAAGAGTGATTTCTGGGTCAACTAAAACGATACCTAAAATAAAAATGACAACAGAGAGCTATTCTACTCTGGTTTTAGGACTTCAAGGCAACAAAATGAGTCATAACCAAATGCTCAATGTATTATTTTTGGATGTCACTGTTATGCAGTTTTATTGTTTTACCGTGTTATTATATCTTATCAGCATATTTTAACAGTTTTTAAGTGGTTGGCATCTCACCCTGTGCCTTCAGCATCTGATAAGCTTCACAGATCTTTGCTTCATCTGGTAAAGACATAGTCCAACTGTACAGCATCTCGATCACTTTTGTCTTCACTCTCTCTGATACTTTATCTCCTAGATACTGAAAAAATTACAGATGCATAGCTTAGAATGACCGCAAACATCAATTCAAGTAAACATGTCCCCATTAGCGGGGGTTTGAACATTTATGTTACTTACCTTGGGTGAAACGACCTTGATTAATTCATTTAAAAACCTAAATTTCCCAACTTCATTGTGAAACCTTCGCCCGCAGTTCTTCATACAAGCCTCGAGAACCTTCAAAAGGAAAACAAGCTGAGATAAATATCTTTTAATTGTACCACTTTAAGCCGAGAGGACATCAAAATGAAAAACGCAGTGAAACGATTACACTACATACCGTTAATGCTTGCATCGCCTCCCATTCCTGAGGGGACTGAATCTTGTGAGCCAACAGTCTAACGGATATTTGTGGGCTGAAAAATATGAAAGAAAGAAACAATCCAATGCAAACTCAATAAGAAAAGCAATCCATAGTCTGGGTTAGAATAGGCTTTATAATAAGCTCCATGTGTTTACCACAATGGGGTCACAGATGAGCAACATTAGATGGGTGTGATTCAAGTTATGGGTGAAATTGGGTTTATTGAAACAATGTGACCATACCCTTCTAGCTCCTTATTGATTTGGTCACAGAATCCCATTATATACTCCCAGTCTTCCTGTCTGTTGGAGGGGTTGGTGGCTTTGTCTGAAAAAAGAAAAGGATATGACGTCTCATAAAAATGCAGCCCTGATAGCACATTTCAAGTCTTGCCAATAAATGGTAAACAGGCTAACCTGTCCCTGTAAAGCTAATTACGGCTGGAGCTTTGTGATTCATGAACTTGACCACGATTTGAGTCAACCCTAGAGTATCAAGCTCTAACCCTTCTGAGACCAGCTTACAAATGAGCCAGACAGCTGTTATCCGGCGTTTTCAGCGTTACTTACGTTATGCATTTTCTCTCTAATAGCCCCCAAATATTTCTCTGATCCAGTGTGTTGCTGTTGTTGCCAGTCTTGTTTGAACTTGGATTAAGTTAACGCCTGGAGGTGTTTACATCAACCGACTTTAACTCCAGAAACCAAAGGCAAAAGCGCACTCGGGGGTCGTCAGTAGAATAGAATAATCGCATTTTAGCAAGCATTTCAACACACCGACTACAAGTACAGGACACAAGTAAACCAAACATCAAAGCTGATTTTGGCTAGCGACATCGATCAGTTGCCAGCTGCTGTCTGTGTTAGCCACTTTCTGACAACACAGACAAGTTAGCACGATACTTTTCAGGCTCAGCAATGTCATGTGAGTCCAACTAACGCTTCGGACACCCACGGTTATGCAGCACATAAGTGCACACCTCTAATGTGGACAAATGACGTGAAAAAACAGTTTAAGTATGAACTTACTAAGCCAGGACTCCAGCGACTCGCCGTCGTCCGCCATATTTGCTCACTGAGGCAAACAACGCGTGACTCCTGCTGCCTTCACGTGCTGTCGGGCAAATGGGTGTTGCTGATTGCTAGTTCGATGACCCATTGAATGTTTTGTATGATTGGGTAAAGCCTGGATTTTCTTCATTATGAACAATGCTTTTTGTACGATCACATCATATTTCTATGGAAGTGATTGCTATATAGTTGCAATTCTCTTATCTTTTTTTTTGTAATTTTTATGCGTCACACGCACAGTTACATGCATAATGGACATCCCTCCCTTCAGTCTGCTGCTGCACCAATTAACCTTTCTGTTTTGCTTGATTTCAAAAGCTAAAGACCCAGATGTTTTTCTTGGGAGTCCAAAACAGACGGATAAAATGTGAGCTGCTGTCACTGCGCCTCAGCCAGCTCCCTTTCTTTGTACTCCAGATGCAGCTTCCACATCTACACAGCCCACACCTTGACTTTTTGCTGCCAAGGCCTGGTCCAATACGCCTCCAAGGACTCCCTGTAAAAAGAAGCTAGAATGACATGATACGGGGGAAGTGTGGATTAACACCAGGTCTTCGGGACATCACAACAGTACTTTTCTGAACCAATCATGTCCTGGTACAGAGCAGTCCTCATATGATCTGATTGCTCTTCACTGAGTCAGATTAAAGCTGTGTCTCTCTTCACACACACACACACACACACACCACATTCTGTTTCTACTACACACTACATGCCAGCTGCTCAATCCCCTCCTACCACTCATATTTTTACAAGCAGAGCAGCATCTCCGTCTGATATAACCACATTTGTATCTTTGCCTTTGTTTGTGGTATTCCCACTAGTGTGACTCTGAATAGTGCAGGGTCTTATAATCTATCTAGGGTGTACCCCTGCTCTCCTCCTCCACATGCATGTCATGACTTCCAACACTGATGCAGCCATAGTCGGGCCAGCTCTTGCAACTCTCGCTGAAATGCATTCTCGCATTGCTTGATTCTGCTTTTTCCAGTGATAGGCCAGCACCTGTGGGCTTGGCCCTTGAAAAGGAACATTTGGAGAGATTGGGGGTCACCTTTCGAGGTAGTTCAGAGTTTCAGGGCTTCATCTACTACAACCTCTTATACAGTGAAATGGCTTTTCAGGCTGGTGGAGAAGGTTACACATCCCACATATGTTATTTCACATATGTAGTGGATACAATCTACCTCTATCCACAGTCATCGTCCTGTCATTAGGTTTTTGATGAAAAACAAAAGAGAACAATTTTTAACATTTCATTTAAATGCTTCCCGTAGGAGTTTGGAGATCGCAGGCATTGGTGTAATCTCTAGCACCACAATGGGATTGAAGGCATCTCTGTGCTGAACAAGAAGTGCTTGTCAGATTGTCAGAGTTTTCCAGAGAGGAGCTGTGTCCAACAACTTTTCTAACTCTCCGAAACAGACACTCTGACAATCACACCCACGCAGCGCAGCGACTGGCCCTGCCTTCAAGTGTGGCCATTCCCCACAGGTTCTTCAGACACGGTTAGACAACACTTCATGTAAACATGTTCATTTCAAGCATATCTCAACCTTTTTTCCTTGTTGTTGTGCACTCTCTATGAACCACCTTTTGAAGCAATAGTCATCTCTGTCAAGGTGTGCGCAGGGAGTCTCATGCAGCATCTATGCAGGGAGTCCCTGTGGGTCTGTCGCACATGTTCTTCAAACATGGTTCCATTGAATGTGTGTTTACTCTCTGTAGCAATGAACTACAAGACGAGCAGATAATGGCCAGAGGAGACTCTCAGTGTTTGATGTCATTGCTTAAAATGGGGTTGACCAGCTGATATACCCTTGATGAAACTCCTAGTAGTGCTACTGAGAAAAACCAAGGATCGTCATGATGCTGACGGATGAATACTGACGGAATTCAGTCTTCCTCTTCAAAACGGTGGAAGCTTTGTCAAATATTTGTGTTATCCTAGCTAAATTAAGTGTAGTTAGAGAAACGTAACTACTCCACTGTACTACTCTAACTACATTTCAAATCTGTATCTCACAGCTCCTTATACTGTGTGGCCATGTGGTGGCGCTAATGGCTCAGACAGAATCTGCAGTGTGAAGTATGAGTTGCAGGATTTTGTGTGCAGCACTTTTCATCTTTTGAAGAGTATGATTTGTGTGTTGAGGAGTGACACATTAATGGAGTTTACTCAATTCAAATCTATTAACTGAGACAGCCAAATAAGGAGGCTGATCAGGCTGACAAGACACAATCACAGAGGCTTTCCCTCTTTCATCCTAGTTTGGGACCCTGCTGAGCAAATGCAGATTCACACCGTGCAAGCAGCTGCTGGTATACTAATTTTGTTTCAAGTAGAAATTATGAAGTGGAAAATATGGTTTCTGGACAGGCCCATATAGTCCGGATTGGAGGCAACATGATGAAACATGACAAAATGTTCATCTGCCATAGTCAAACATAAATTTAAGCTAGATTCATGGCATGGAGTTTCTTCCTCAGCACCTGTTTTTATAAGAGGAAATCTCTTATTGTGAGTTTTATTTTATTTTGTTGCATGTCAGCAGCAAGTCAATAAAGCTGTAAGGGGGTTCAAGGCTCACTACCAAAGCATTAACACCAGTTCCAGCGGATGATCACCATAAGACAACTGTGAAAGAAGTGCATTACAGTTGTCATTTGTAAAGGGACATGTGGGTGGAAATATGGTGCATCAGCTTTCATCCCTGTCACAAAAACAATGAACCTAATGTTCAGTGTTACGAATAAAGCACACAGAGGCAGTGAAAAAAGGCCTGTCAAACACATTGTATTGTTTATTGTTTTACCGTCCATTCACATCCATACCACCATGCATATGTGATTGCATGACACCATCATGCAATTATATGTAACGTCATGCACTGCTCTGAAATCATGAAAGATATTTGCGCAGCAGATTCACTGCAAATAAAATGAGTCTAATGAATCACACTATAGGAAAGAATATTTCATGTCATGATTTGCTTTGAAGAGTTATCAGACCGTCAGCTCTGACTGAGGCAAGACATTAGCGCTACGTCACATGTTGCGTTTGAAGTTGGTTATGCTGCTGACCGCGGTTGAGGTCATTGCTAACTGAATCAACACTGTGACAGAAAATTGATGACTTCAAATGTAGGCTTTCCCCAGACCCAACATGGCTTTATGAAACTGCATCTCTGCATTCTGCAACAATCCCATTCTTCAATGCCATAATTAAGTGAGACACAATTATTAAATGCTCACCTACTCATTTACTGAATTTGCTCGTGTTTTTTCATGCTGGATAGAAATGTGTATGTAAAAATAAAGAAGCCCCTCTGATCAAACTCATACAGCATGCACTCATACAGCATGCACATATTAGACAAGTATTTCTGTGGAGCACACTCTGCATTACACAGTTAATCCTCATCTACACAAACCACATAAATTCGTACTACTTGCCGCATACAAGATGCAATTAAAAAGTGTTACTTTCAGTGAGATTATCAGAATTTTTTAAAAAAAGAAAAATGCTCCATGATTAGTTTTTAATTCATTACATCAAGCCTAATTCTCTCTGAGTATTACAATATCTCATATCTCAAAAAGTTCTCCCATAATCATGGGCTTTTCAAGGGAAATGATTTGCCTTTGAATAAGTTTGTTCTTCGAGGCAATAATGAGACACGTAAACACAGTACAATTTTCACAAACACATTCCAGTTGATTTTTGACAACACAAGGGTTGTGCTTGTCAAATGATGTTTGACATTTAATTTGGTTGAAAATATACAAAAAAAGGCTTAAAAAGTTATTTTCTTTGAAAATATGAAACACAGCCTAGTCAAAAAATGTTATTAGCATACAAAACAATGAAGGACCACCATTACAAAAATTGAAGTAGCACACCACACATTAAATAATAATAATTGAAAAAACACTTATCCAGCATCCCAAAGCTGGGTTAAACACATTACTCTGTGTCCTAAAATATGCTAAAAGTCCATCTGTTGCACTTGATATACATAGCATATAGGTATGTATTGTGTCAGAGACATTTAAGGCAGCTGAGATTTTCTGGCTGTTGACTTGGCTGTTGACATTTGAAGGTAGAAGGTGAACTAAAAGTGGATGGACCATAACAAAACAAACCATGGCCTCTTAAAGTTCAGGAATTTCATTCTCCATTTATTTCAATTCATTATAACTTTTGTTATAATGAGGGGAGGGGGCTCAAGCATCAGAACAAGTGGCTGGTTTGTGTTTCAGCTGGTGCAGCGGGGGAGACCAGCGCTGTGGATGCTGTTGTTGGAGAGCCCTGCCAGTAGATATTGTACACCCGTGGAAGGTGACAGATGTTGCACACAGGCACTGCAGTCTGTGCGTGAGGCGGCTGCATCTGTGAGTGAGGCGGCTGCATCAGGATTGTCGGTGTGTAAGGAGCCTCCATCATCACTGCTGTCTGCGAGGTTGACGGCACCATCCCACCCATCTGTGAGCTAGAAGGCACCATCGCAAATATCTGCACCGGGGTTGCACACACTTTCTTGGCTTGCTGGCTGACCTCTCCGGGTGTAGATGTAGACGCTGCAATACGAACTCACAAAAACACTGATCAGTCACTGAAGACGTCATAAAACCTTCAAAACAAGATGCTAATACTAATATTAGCATCTGTGCATGAGGCGGTTGTATTTGTGCGTGAGGCGGCTGCATCTTTGCGTGAGGCGGCTGCATCTGTGCGTGAGGCGGCTGCATCTGTGAGTGAGGCGGCTGCATCAGGATTGTCGGTGTGTCAGGAGCCTCCATCATCACTGCGGTCTGCGAGGTTGACGGCACCATCCCACCCATCTGTGAGCTAGAAGGCACCATCACAAATATCTGCACCGGGGTTGCACACACTTTCTTGGCTTGCTGGCTGACCTCTCCAGGTGTAGATGTAGACGCTGCAATACGAACTCACAAAAACACTGATCAGTCACTGAAGACGTCATAAAACCTTCAAAACAAGATGCTATTACTAATATTAGCATCTGTGCATGAGGCGGTTGTATTTGTGCGTGAGGCGGCTGCATCTGTGCGTGAGGCGGCTGCATCTGTGCGTGAGGCGGCTGCATCTGTGAGTGAGGCGGCTGCATCAGGATTGTCGGTGTGTAAGGAGCCTCCATCATCACTGCGGTCTGCGAGGTTGACGGCACTATCCCACCCATCTGTGAGCTGGAAGGCACCATCGCAAATATCTGCACCAGGGTTGCACACACTTTCTTGGCTTGCTGGCTGACCTCTCCGGGTGTAGATGTAGACGCTGCAATACGAACTCACAAAAACACTGATCAGTCACTGAAGACGTCATAAAACGTTCAAAACAAGATGCTAATACTAATATTAGCATCTGTGCATGAGGCGGTTGTATTTGTGAGTGAGGCCGCTGCATCAGGATTGTCTGTGCGTAAGGAGCCTCCATCACACCTGTCTGTGAAGTACACTGCATCAAATTTTGTTATAATGAGGGGAGGGGGCTCAAGCTGCTCCAGCATCAGAACAAGTGGCTGGACTCTGATGTTTGTGTTTCAGCTGGTGCAGCGGGGGAGACCAGCGCTGTGGATGCTGTTGTTGGAGAGCCCTGCCAGTAGATATTGTACACCTGTGGAAGGTGACAGATGTTGCACACAGGCACTGCAGTCTGTGAGTGAGTCTTGCTCCTGTTCCTCTTCCTTTTTTTGCCCTACACAACAACAACAACAAACATGACTCAGACTGATATCAGCTGATGAAAACAAGACTCTTCTGACTTTCTTTCATCAGCTCTAGTGTAGTGATGTGTGAGCAGAGTGTACATACATAATTGTCTCTGGGTGACCAGTCAGGGTGCCGCTGTGAGTGGAGCAGCCTCTCCTTGTCTGCCTCTTCATAATATTTGGCCTTCTCCTCATTTGACAATGACTTCCACTGTGGACAGACGGCAACATGCTGTTAGCACACACTGACAGATGCATAGATATGCAGACAGTCCCACAGTTCATTTGTGTCACAAAATGCTGGAAATCCTCAGTTCATTTAGATATGTTCTCTGGTCATGTGCCAATAAATGAAAATAATTTCTGCAAGCATGACTGCCAAAAACTTTTCTTTTACCAAACTGTGCAGTGAGTGTGTAACAGTGAGTGTCTAAAAACATACAGAGCAAACACACTTACTCTCTGTCCTAGGATAGTGTTAACCGCTGCGCTATCTCTGATGCTCATTTGGGCCACAACGTTTGGCCTCTGCTCCTTCCTGAACAGCATGAAAGCATTTGGCGGCTTCTTTACATACTGCCGATCTTCATCTGGCTGGTGTTCACGCTTTCTTTTTCTACAAAAAGACATGTGTAAAACTGTTAGGAAAGAAGTATTTCAGAAGGAAACAGGTCTTCCAGTTGACCACTGCCAAAGATCATGAGCCAGTCACAAATAAGAAATGTACATTTTGACCAAAACTGGCCAGAGCTCACTTACTTTGACATGGAGGTATTCAGTGGAGGAACAGCAGAGTAAGAAGGAGCAAAAGGATCTGCTACAACTTCGTACACCACCTCTCCGTTCCTGCATAGATGAAGAGAAACATATATATTAGATGACAGGAAGTTTAAAGAAACAAACAAAGCTCAATATGTCTTCACTCGTGTGTGTTTGTTTGTTTTTATGTGTGAGTTACGTACAGTACTCCAACAGGAAGCAGGGTTTGGGAAATGCCTTCAGGGAGCCTCACCACTGGCGCACCATTATACTGGAGACACAAAAAAACACACACAGAACGATTAGCAGCAATGCTATCATGTGTCCATAAGGTGTCAGAGTTTCCACTCTCTTATAGTTAAAGCAACAGCTGAAGTGACGAGTAGAGTTTAAGAGACTAAGAGTTATGCTAGCAGCTGTAAATAGGCTCAGGAGTGTGTATATAAAACTCTGACACAAAAATGGCCAGACATTGTTGTCATTTTCCCATAACAATATGCTATTAAACCTGCTGTCTACTGCACTGTCTACAACTACACACTGAAGATGGTTCAGAGTGTGTGTGGTTAACCAGGGTCTTACTGAGTGTGGAGGAGCAGTAGACTGTATTACCAATATACTGTACAAAGCAATAATTAGAGGGATGGGAAAGTCACCTGCGCCTACTGTGTGCAAAATACATTTTTATCTGGTTTCACTGTCTCCTGTGTCTGGTTCGATTTGATACGGGTCAAATCTCTCTTTACAGAAAGGATATTTTGGTCTGATATCATTCCCAGCTCATTAATTTTTTTTGTATATATATATATATATATATATATATATATATATATATATATATATATATATATATATATATGTGTGTGTCTTCAAATCCCCTTTTTGACCCGACTAACAGTCCAAGACCCCAAAACATTCAGTTCAATAACAGTCAAAGCCAGACAATATTCACATTTCAAAAACTGGAACCAGTGAGTTATGGACATTTGTCCTTAAAAAATGTTCTGTTAATCAAGTAATCGGCTAATCCTTTCAGCTCTAACTGATACGTATCTTTTTTGGTACAGGTATTGATGAAAGTCTTATGATACCTATCCCTATCCTTTACTTAGTATCTTACCTGTCCCTGACTATAAGCACCTTCCTGACTGTTTGAGTGACCTGACTGCATGATGTTTTGTTTATACGGTGGTTCTTGGTAGATGGTGGGAGCAGCCTGCCCATCATTTACTCCTGGAGTAGCCACTGGCTGCTCAACAGTGTGTAGAGCTGCTCCTAGGGGGATGCACCAATCATATTCTTCACTCAGACTGTCTGCTGGCTGAGGATTGGTGTCAAATCCTATAATCCCAGCAGGGACATGAGGAGGAGATGGAGGGTCGGGTACGTCTCCCAATAGTTCCCTGATCAGTGCCTGGAGAGTGGAAAGTACTTTCAGCTGTACCTGACATGTATGTCTTTTAGTGCATGAATTGATAAAGTTCTTATGATACCTATCCCTAACCTACACTTAGTATCTTACCTCTATCTGCCTATCATCTTCCAGTCCTGTAGTAGCCATTGGCTGCTCAACCGTGTGTGGAGCTGTTTCTGGTCGGATGCAGCTACCATATCCGCTGCTCACACTTTCCCCTGGCTGAGGGTGGGTGTCTAATCGTGTAATATCAGCAGGGACAGGAGGAAGAGGTGGAGGTGGTGGGTTGGGTGTGTCTTCAGGCAGTTCACCGACAACCTCCCGGAGAGTGGAAAACAGGTCTTCCCAATCCATTTCTGTCACGACACGTGCACACTGGTCCATCTCGTAGGCAGATGTTTTGTGTGCTGTCTCCCTACTGTTTGTTGAACCGGTCCAGAAGACTGACTCTTGTCTGTGAAACACATTGATAGGAAACTGGTTCTGAGACACTTTCGTAGAGAGTAACATCAGGGACAAAAGCCCCAGGTGCAAACTAGATTCTTGGTTAGAGTCAAGACAAGAAGGAACACTTGTGTAAATGATGCCAGAGGAACCACAACAACTATGTTGAAAACATTGCTGGACAGTAAATGTCAGGCAATATCAGGCAAAGTCATGACTGGAGTTCCCACTGTAAAAGTACAATTATGAGGTATTTCCATCTCTGCTACTTTCTACTTCCACATTTCAGAAGAAACACTGTACATTTTACTAGCTATAGTTACTACTAACTTTAGAGAAGATACTTTAAGAACAATAAAATAAACTGTGATGCATTGGTAAACTACCCAACTATATATAAAGTTGTTAACTGGTGTTACCTGGACCTGGAGTAAAGACTGCGTCTCAATCAGCAGACCGAGTAGTTTTTCAAGCCTCGCTAAACAGCTAGCTGTTTCTACAACGGTTCAGTTAGCTAACAATTCTTTGTGTTTCTCTTGAGATGTGGACTTTTCCAGTTCTCCTCGAAAATACAGGTGTTCACACGATGAAGTCTGCTGATGAAATGAGCTAAAGGGCTTCACTAGTTGTGCATCACACGTTCTAACGTGGAATAGAATCCTAATGTCCATTATGACATCCCGCATGCGTTCGAATATTCTATTAGGTCAGTGGACAATCAGTGGCGTCATCAAGTATTGTACTGTTTTTAGGTACTTGTACTTTACTTGTGTATCTCCATTTTATGCTATGTACTTATACTTATACTCCACTACATTGATTCGATAGCTATTGTTACCAGTTTCTTTACAGATTCAGATTAAATATAAACAGAGATGAATAAACATTTAGCTACCCAGCAGCAAATAAAAAGCCCCACATTTACCAGCTGCAACATGACAGTGATGCACACATTTATACGTGTAGGCTAATTATAACTGAAATGGACCATTTTGCATAATGAGTATTTTTACTTTTGGTACTATAAGTATATCTTGATGCTGATACTTTTGTACTTTTACTTAAGTAAACATTTGAATACAGGACTTTTACTTGTTGGAGGGTATTTCTACACTCTGGTATTGTAACTTTTACTCAAGTAGATCCGAGACTTCTTCCGCCACTGCATACAGTTTACTGTTAACCATCCATTATCAATATCCCGATCTCTTCTCTGCCCACTGAAATAGTTCTTACACATGCACCGAAATACTCCATATTTCAGTCCTATGCACCTGTAGAAGGGCCAGCAGGGATATCAATAATAATTAATTTGAATAACACCATTTGTATAGCAGTAGACTAAGTCAAAAACAGGTCAAAGAAATAATAATATATGTTTGGATAAAAATATTGTAATGTATTTGATGCTCAAACATTGGATTAATCTATTTGCTTTTCATAGATTACTTCACTTAATTTTTTCATCCTTTATATTTTTACTCCTTTTGTTGTCACATGTGTGATACACTTGCATTCTAGTAGTGATTGTTGTGCTAGTATTATTTTACAAGTTCTTATGGTATACATTTTCCCATTGTGTGTAAAATATAAAAAAAAGTATTACTGTAGGTATACACATCAGCAGATAGATTGTTGACCATGAAACTTGATGATTTTAGTTGACATTCTTGATCCATCTTTACTGAACTGTTACCCTGGATGATTCTTCCTGAACCTAAATAAATACTTTTAACATTGACTCATATAAGATTAACCATATATGATGGCTAAAATATATTTTAGTTTTAATAGTTCAATCACTTGCCTGTGAAGAATATTAACTGCCATGGCAAATGACAGTATGTTTCTACATTATTTGAGATTAATAACTACAATCACACAACACTGACTTTCATGGTAGTGTTTTTTATTCATGATTGCCAAAGAGGCAAGTCTGTAGATGGTATAATGAGGAGACAACTAAACTGGAAGTAGATCAGACAGAATATAAATCAGCATAGCTGTGAGATAAAAAGTAAAAAAATCTATAGTTGAAATAAAAATCATGACTACAAGGACTCTAGTATTGTTATCAGTACACTAAGGCTAAAATAAAATATAATTCAAAGGGTTAGTTACAGTCATTTAAAGGACGGTACACACTCCAAGCACTCTACACATGTAGTCCTTCATGAGTTAGACATTCTGTGCTTGTATGCAACAATGTAGATATGCCATCTGTGGGCCGGATGACTAAACACACTAAACAGGAAGCAATGCGTGGAGATGGCCATTAAGAGATAGTATTAATGCCCTGCAACCTTAAGCACAGCTCATTTGCCATTATACAACTCATTACACATCAGTGACATAACAAAAAAACTGAGTTGCTTCTCCAGTGTACATTGTGTCTTTACTGCAGCTGGAAACACACAGGTATTCAATGATAAAGTCTAATTGCCCAGAGTGGCGTTTTACACAGGAAAGTCCAAGTTGAGGGTTCTGAAATATGATTGATCATGCTACTTCATAACAGTGACATTGTCATTTACATGTTCTGTAACAACTGTATCTATATTGATGATGATTGACTATCTAAAAGCAACCAGTGATAACCAGATAGTGGTTTATAAAAGAGGTTCACAGCAAGCAATCATGGCTCAATCTTCATTTCACACTTCATGAGAAAAATTACATGAATAGAGAACAAATGAATCAATAAATATGTAAACTCACAACATGTAGCATTTCTGCCTGTTTGACTTTCACAGAGACAGATAGAAATGGAGGGGGAAATGCAAAACAAAGCTAGGCTCAAATCATTAGAATAAATGTTAAACAGAATTTGTTTTTACACATTCCTTCATACTAAAGACTTACATCCAGGAACAAATACATTACCAGGCCTTGAAATAATCAACAAGCACAATGCTTGCTAACACTTCCTTTGCTCCGTGAACCACGCTCAGCATCAGTAGGCTCAAACATCGTGCAGGTTTGTAGCACTGCAGATGAATCTGGTTTGAGAAATATTAAACCCAACTCCCAAAAAAAGTCAGATGTGATTTAGCTTGTGTGTGTGGATGATTTACTCAGAATACTGGAATATGGAGACATTATTATTATTGACTGCATTTTCCACAGAAAATATCCCAACTGTAGTTATCCTGGCCTGCTACCATGTAATTACATGGGTGCACAGCTTCAGAGTTAAAATTAGCACTAGGTAATTTGTAGTTCTCACAGTTGGAATTAACCACCAGTTAAACAAGTGCAAGCTTCACTTTCTGCATTCACTGTTTTTAAAAAATACTTTTAGAGACAGTTCAAAAACACTGGGAACACTGGAAACAGGGAGCCGAGACAAGAAACACACACTAATAAGCTCTGCTAGTGAAGCCATGCAAAGAAAAAAGGATAAATGATCATACACAAGCATGGAGGGTGATGGGTAATTCGGTGGGTGGTGAGGAGGTGGAATAGTGTGTACTTACTATGGTAACAGGTAATCTTTTGTTTTCCATCTCCTTATTGTAATCGCAGCCACAAAGAAGAAAAAGCACAAGTAGAAAGAAATGTCTATGCAGATCAAACCACAGGCATCATGTTGAATTAAAAAATAAACTAAAAGAAGATTGGGAACCAAATCATATAGTCATGATTTTATGTCAAATGTCACAAAATGCTTCTGTGGCACGGATTATAATATTTGGGGTTACAACTCATCAAGTAATGCGCAGTTGCACTGTGAAAATACTGTCTGATATGTTAAAATGTAATAAATGAGTGAAGGATGGATGATTGTCAAAACTCCTCAGGATATAGTGGGACCGCTGTCATAATTTATGTAAAGAAAGAGCATGTGATTCCTCTTTCATCCCCCAGGGATTGACATTTGAATATGACATGATATCATTTCTTGTTAGTAGTAATGTTATAATGGCAATATAATAATAAAAATGGAAATTTTAAACTTCATTTTGAACCAGAGGAAATACTTATTTTGCTTTTGTTAGTAAAATTAAGTACGTACTTAGAGTAAGTAAGTACGTAAGAGAACTTTCTTATGTTTGTTGATCTAGAAAAGCTAAAAAGTGAAAAGGGCAACTGAAGTAACTCAAAAATGATTCCTCAATAAATTCAAAGCACCACACAGGATGTCACGGACTTTCAGCTTTAATAGGAACCTTTGGGGTGTGCCAGATGATCAGAGGAGGAAAAGAATGAGAACTGTGAACCATCGTACAATAGCAATTGAAATCCTTGATCTTAACCATTTTCTAGTAACCAAAAGTGTTCTGAAAAACCTATCCCTGTCCCAAATGAAGGAAATTTAATCCCATTTGTCCCTTTTCCCCAAATTCCATTAATAAAGTTTATTGTTGTGTTTCATACATTAAAAATAGATACTTTAATATTATTATCAACCTGTATTTTAATTGGTAAATCAGATTGAGATTGTAATCTCATTTTCAAGAGTTACCTGAGTGCACAAGAAATATTCTTTAAAAAAATACCAGGAAATAAATTTGCACAGTCAATCACAATAAAATACAATACAGCAAGTGGACACAATAAATACAGAACAATTATGAATTTAATAAGAATACAGACATCACTCAGTCCGTTTATTACCATTAAAATGCAGGAGGAAACTTTTTCAAACTCTGGTTATACTACAAGGAAGACAGTGAGAATCAAGTCCTGGCAGTTGCGTACATGGGTTTCACCAAGTTGCATCATGAGTGACAGTGAGACCCAGTGAGGTCGGAGCTCAAATAAAATGCCCTTTTCATATTCTGTCATTGTACTCACGCAGGAGATAGTGACAGCTTGCTTTGAGAAAACGTTTAAAGATCAATGACCAAGCTGTCAGACTGACAGGCGAACACTTTTCACTAAGAAGTCACCTTGGACAAGTTGAGGCAGAGAAAACAACACTCTAGACTTCAGTCTGTGCAGTAGATATAAATATGTAGTGAGAGAACGAACCTATCCCCATTAAATGTGTTGTTTTTACCTGGATCTAGCTCTCTGTGTGTTATTTCTGCATTAGTGATAAAACACACATACCTGCGCGTCCACCCACACAGGTAAGTTGTTGATTTTTTCCACAGAAGACGTTTTGACATTTGTCACTGCAGGAAAAGCATAGGTGTAAATAATCAAATTAATGATGGCTAAATTCTTCTTAGCTGGTTTCAGTTTCATGATCCTGAGGCCTGTATGAAGCAGGATTTGGGGTAGCGAGATAACTTCAGGTTTAACCCTGGGTTTTCAGATGTTGGTTCACTTTTAACAAACATACATCACCGTGGTTACTTATGCTGCAAACCTAACCTGATCTGGAGCAGGTTGTGTTCGAGATTACAGATCAATTTGTATAAAAGCGCCACCTACTTACCAATCAGTTCTCTTGGAAAATCACATCACCAATCATAGAAAATTCCATGGAGCTTGGTGGGCGGGTCGTGAGGGGGTCTCTTAGGAGGGCAGAGTGTTCAGAGACTGGGCTGTCCCTGATGGTTTTTTATATAAGAGATATAGATGGAATTGCTGATCTGTGTCAGCTTGTTGAGCCACATGTCAAAGCCATTTCATAGTGCTTTTGTACACCAATATCATCCTACAACAAAGACTGATTGAAGCACTCAAGCCTTGTAGTTGTTGTACTTATAAGTTATGAAAGTAAGTCTACTCACCCCTTTGAATTATGTTTTTGTATTTATTTTTTATTTGATCCCAAGCCCGTTTGAAACACCGGGGTTGCAGCTGACAGAATAAGGCCTTGGGTATAATTTCATTTTGAGCACCATCAATTAATTTGATTATTTTCAGAATACAAAAGTTGTAGGGCTGAAAATTTTATCAATGTAAATAACAATGATAAACAGAGAATTCATTGTTTTTTAACAGGCAAATACATTTTCCCAAACTTTTACATTGCAGGCATATTAGGCCTTTTGAAATGTGTCGTGAAGTGGCACTGGGGAAACAAAAAGAGAAATATCAGCAAAGACAAGTGTATGTGCTACAGCCAACAGAAAATGCACTTCAGGGTGGATTAATTGTCTAATTAAAAAAAGGACAAGTGACTTGACAAAATCCCTTAGAGTGCTGCTTCTCTCTTGGACGAGGAAGGCTCTGACTGTCTTTGCTTGTTCAGCAATTCATCAGCTATGCCTCGACACATTCTCCCACAACACCAGCTGTGAAAGTCAGCAGCACAACGCCCCCCCCCCCCCCCCCCCCCCATAATTTCAACTTGAACCTTGATACTGTGTAAAAATGCGTAATAATACATCACAGTAGCTACCTTTGTGGACAAGAAACTAGACATGGGTGCTTGTTGGTAGAATCATAAACAGCAAATATTAGCTCAAAAATAATTACTATCTTTGTTTTTTCCTGCCATGCTTGCTGCTTACGTTGATGTACTACATCTGACAAGTGACAGAAAATGAAATCCATAAAAAGTCCCTTTATATGTACACAACATCAGGGTTTTTAATGAACCCTCAGGGAAATAATATAGTTTATTGAATTGAGTAGAACTTAATTATTTAAGCGATCTCACTCATAAAAGTCTAATGCTAATCCAATGCTGAAATATGTGCTGGTTTCAGGCAATGGAGGATCAGAAAACCAGAAGTACAGTTGGGTTCTACCGTGGTGTATTATTACCACCAGAGGTTAAGTTTTTGATCCAGCTGCAGCATATTTTAAAACATGACAGAAGAGAAATCAATAAAATTCTGGTGGAAAGTTAAGTTATGGGCCAGGGAAGAACTGAAGGGGCAGAAATGTAGAAATGTGCTTTATAAATGGCCTTTTATGAAGCGCTTCACATTTCAGCTCCTTAACTCTGAGGAAGTAAGGAAGAATTGGCTTGATAGCAAAAAAAACAGGTTGACGACACTAAGAATAATCTAATAATTTCCTGTTGTCAGTTTTCTGGCACTTCTCATTTATTGATACGGAGCTTCCTGTAGCTTTGTGTACTCAGAAACATTGACTAGGGCTGTTTGTTGATCCATAGCTGCATTACAATTCAGGGGCTGAATTCTTCAAAGGACACGGCCCGCAAAAGGTGCGTTTGAGGACCTAAAGGCCAGGCTGAACCTACTACTCCGTTTCTAATGAATGACTTTATAGACCAAAACAAAAGGTTCATTTGGACAGTGCCATCAGGTGGTTGACAAAGTGGAAAAAAAATTCCATCAGAGCTTACAATATTATTTTCTTGCTTTTGCTTCTATCATTTGGGCTATGTGTGCTTTGTTTACAGCTACATTTGTGTCAAAAACACACGGCTGCTGCTCTCACTTTATGGTTCTGGCTGGCAATATTATAGAGGTCAGGATGACACTGAAGGCATGATGTGTGAGGCTGATAGCTGTTGATGTCTTGTAAGACAGTCAAGTAAAAGATTGCTTTAAAAAAACCTCATTGGTGTACAGTGGTTGTGTTCACCAAATTTCGGTATGGAAAAACAGAATTTTGAGGAGTTCGGGAGGGGACAGCCTCCTCGACCTTTAATATCACATGTAGCCTTGAAATGTGGACTTTGAAGCGTGCAGCCCCTGAACTGAGTTGCGGCATAGCAACACAGTGTGTTATCCCTGCAATAGACTGTCAACCTGTCCAGAATATTTCCCCCCAAAATAATCTGAAGCAGACAGCAAGAGACAGAAATGCAGCATCTACTTTTATGTCCAATAAAGCACATGCAGTGGGTAGATATAATAGGACACTTCAAATGGATTAATCCCTTGTTTGATTTAGATGATTTAGATATCCACAGCTCTGAACTAGTACGACAAAGCACACCAGTGTACTGTGGAGTGATGTCAGAAGTGACATGTGATGTGCAATGGTTCATGTCACCAAAACAAGTGTGCAATGTGCTTTGCAGCCTTTACTTCACATTTCCAAGTGTCTGATAACGCAATATCACAGCTTGTAGGAGAGCTGAATAACATAAAAGTTATCAGCATTGTCTGCAGTCTCAACAAGACTAAGAATCTACAGCCATGCGAGCAGCCCTGCGTCAGCATATGCATATATCAGTTAATGCAACACCACTGTGAAATGTTAGTTATTTCCTTCATGCATGACTTATTGTGGTTTAACTGTGACATGGTCCTTGGGAATATAAAGCCAGTTCTCCCGTTCAGTTCCGCTTTGTACCAGTTGTCGTAGCTTTTACTCAGAATCTGCAGAAATGACAGAGAAAAGAAGATGAATACATTACAGAGAAAATGAAATACAATGGAGAGACAGGGATGACAGTGGTAACAGGTGGTTCATTTGCATCCACATGAGAAGTCCAGTGACTTTTATCCAAGGCTGACTGAAATGTAAAATTGCAGAGCCATTGCAAAAGTGGACGGTCTGGGAAAGAGGAAATTCTATTTTGAAGAACCACAGACAGCAATACCACTCCAGGTCCCCTGCTGGAGTGTGAATCACTGCTGGGACTCTAGGTGTTGTTCTGGTGAGCGTGCCTGCGAGACAAGATGGCAAAGTGAGGCAGACAGCATGGGCTCTGTGTGGCCTTCAAAAAGTCAGACAACTTGAACGGCTCCATTTGAAGTCTCCAAACTCCCAGCCAGACTTCTGCAACTATCATCACGCTCAAACCAAGACACTGAAGATGTTCTACTGCAGGTGGGGATTCAATTAATAATTGTCACACTTAAATGAATACAGTAATGTAGGCAGAGCTGTGTAGCCCAATTACCATGATTTCTGACACACATTTTAGGAGTTAAAGGACTACACCATCTTCAGTACTGAAGGATGACTAGTACAAAATGTCCCTAGTGGCCACTTTACGCAACATGATCAGACAGAAATGGCAGAATATCACAGTGAAGAATCCCTATTTGTATAAATCAAATCAGTCTATGCCGTGTGCAGTGCTGGCCCTAGCCATTTTGGTGCCCTAGGCGAGATTATGATTTTGCCCCCACGCGCGCATACACGGCAAACATTATAACATTAATAACAACAGCCGAGCGGCGCCCCCTCCGGCAGGTGGCGCCCTAGGCGACCGCCTAGTTCGCCTATGCCCAGAGCCGGCCCTGGCCGTGTGTCAACACTAGACAACAGTTTTCTTCTCTCCTAGGTATGCTAACTGACTACACTTGATGATCCAAATTAGTCATTTTCAATGTATTCACACTTGGCAGGGAGTCTCTTACACAGGGTGAGTGATCTAACACCAGCCATGATGAAAATTAAAGTAAGTAATTTGGTATATCAACCTGGACAGGTCGCATTGTGCAACAGTGGCAGAAAAGTGATGCATTATGAATAGTTCATGCAGACTTTTTTTTTTTTTTTTTACCCAATCCACTCCCTGTATCTGACTTTCAATGGAAACATACAAACTCGCACACTGTGAAAAAGCAGCGTTAGCATCCTCCTGCAGGACCAATCCCCTTGGCGGTGTCCAAACCACGATAATCGTGGCCTCGCTGCTCACTGATGGGGCTCCAGGAGCTCAATCATTCAGGTTCACAGTGAAACAAGAGATGTAAGCTAGAGAACAGCAAATAACTTGTACTAAGCTTGACTGTAAACGTTCAGGTGATGTAGATTACACACGCCATTAAAGAAGAAGTACGAGTAGTTCTATTTCAGGCGAGTGTTAATATGGTTTATGTACATATGTGTGTATAATAGACAATGATAACACGCACTCAAGCTCATGTTCTCCCTTCCCATGAAAAAAATACTGCATTCACATATATATCTTTTTATTGCTTTATTGTTTTTATTTGTTTTATTTGTGGTTATTTCATTTGTTGATTGTATGTATGTATTTAATTAATTTTGTCTTGCTTTTGTTTGGCCTTACTGATTGACTTTTTGTTGTTATATTGACTTTTGAGTATGCTGCTTTCGCTTGGTCTGTAAGAGTACTTTGTAAAAAAGAGTGCTATATAAATAAAGTTATTATTATTATTACTATTATTATTATATGTGGTATGCAACGTCTGCCCCAGTTTTTGGCGTCTGCCAAACCCCCCTGTGCGAAAGATGTTTTAAAAAGATCGACCACAATGGAAGAATATAGAACTTGTGAAATATGTTGATGCATGTGTGTAGAAAGGATGAAACCATTTATCACTAATTGAATAAACTCTCTAAATTAAATAGTAATTGTCGTTTACAGTGTGGTAATTACTGACTGGAGTTTATAGCCAGCCTACTATTGTCTCACTGAGTGAAAGGTGTGTGTTTATGTACGATATGTGTTTGGTTTTGTTTTATGAGCGCATCTGCTGCTGCATGTGTGTGTGTGTGTGTGTGTGTTACTCCTCAGCTCTGCTTCAGTCTTTCTTTGCAGCCAGTAAATATCAGAACCCGTTTCCTGCTGAAAAATGATTGCCATCTAACTACTTACAGACAGACAAATATTATTCATAACACTGATCCTGCAAGAATGAGTTCCGAAAAATGATTAATAAATGTCTTTAAATGGGTCATATCCGTGTGGTGTGTGTGTCTCCAGCTTCCTCTCAGGGATTGTGTGACTGAGCATATACCCTTAAAAAACACACAACAACCAATTTAAACTTGCATATAATAAAGTGACTGATGAGGCAGCATACACGTACACACACACACACACACGCGGATGCACTACCAGTTTGTCCTTCCATTAATCAATAGCAGAAGGGAGTTCCACACACACATACCACCACCTCTTCACCCACGCAGCCCAAGTTATCTATGGGTAATACAACAAATGAGGAAGGAGCACACAAACACAGGCACACACACAGATTGCCAGCAATGGTGACTCACCCAGTCAGTTTCTTGTGTGGGAGCTCAAATGAGCTGAATGTGGTCTTTGAAGAGATGACACCAGGAGTTGGAACAGGTGATCAAGCAGGAAGGTCCTTTGTCTAAGCCTGACACACACGTCTGAGTTACAGCGCTAGAGCTGTGACTTCATGCTGCAGGGCTTTGGGTCAGAGATTGCCATGAATTAATCTATATATATATGTGTGTGTGTGTGTGTGTGTGTGTGTGTGTGTGAGAAAGAGAGAGAGAGAGCGAGAGAGAGAGAGAGAGAGAGAGAGAGAGAGAGAGAGAGAGAGGTGTTTTGACATGTTTGTGGTGTAGAGGAAATGAGAGAATATAATGGCTGAGCTCAGTCTCCAAGGCAGAGACGAACAGAGGAGAGGAGTCTGGAAGAAGAGTTATGTATTGAGAACATGTACTGAGTTTGATCCAGTTGCAGATTTATAGAACCAGGGATTTGTTCAGAAACATGATTTTTGATCATCCTGACAGCAAAATTTGGACCTACAGTGCTTCTGAAGTACCTTAGGTAGTGCTCAAAAGCTAAGTGCGTGTTGCTTAGACTGATACAGCAATCATTGCGCAAAATAGTTTCGTGCAAGTGAGGAAGCCTGTTTAATATAATGAACCATTTTCAACAGCATGGTATACCATTTGATCTGCGTTCCAACCCTGACCTATTTTCACAAGCTCTGGATAGTGACTAAAAGAACAAGATTGCAGATACAAGCGGCCGAAATGAATTTCCTCCGTAGGGTGGCTGGACTCATCCTCAGAGATAAGAAGATAAGGTTAGTGTAAGAAACTCAGACATCCGGAGGGATCTCCGAGCAGAGCGTCTGCTCCTTTCGTGTTAAAAGGAGCCAGTTGAGGTGGTTTGGGCATCTGATCAGGAATCCTCCTGGGCGCTTCGTTTTGGAGGTTTTCCGGACAAATCCAACTGGTAGGAGACCCCGGGGAAGACCTAGAACATGCTAGAGAGATTATATATGTCATCTGGCTTGGGAACGCCTCGGGATCCCACAGGGGGGAGCTGGAAGATGTTGCTGGAGAGAGGGACATCTTGACTACTTTGCTTACCCTGATGATGGCACTATATGGAAATTCAGTGGATGTGTGTAGCAAATTTTAAGGCAATCCATCCAATATTTGCCGAGGCATTTCGCTCAAAAACATCCATTTTAACCTGGTGGCACTAGAGGAAAAGTCAGGGAATCGCCAAATTAGTTAGGATACCCTGTCTGGGAATGCTGAATGTTGAGCTTGTAGATGTTGAGATATTTCACAGGATGAAAAGTGGAAACCTTGACCTGCTAGTGGTGCTAGCAAAAGAATCAAGGTTGAAGGTTCAAGGTTTTTTACTCTAATAATATGCCAAAAACTGGACCCAGGACTCAATAAGACCCCCAATCAATATGTGAAATTGGAATCAGAAGGTGCTGGCTGTGAACACCCTCCCAGTTAGTTGGAGTTAGCAGTAAGAAGGACTGCAGTGCATGGGGAATTGGTTCTGAAACTGGGGGAAAATGAGGCTAAAGCATCAGCAAAAACAACCATAAATTTAAAAAGGCGTCCATTTTGTCTGCCTCAAAATCTGCCAAAACATATATTCATCTCCAAACAGCAACAGCAACTACAAAAGGAAGAGTGAAACACATTCTTTTGTATTGTGTCTGAAAAGATAATGCCTGTCAGAGGGTCCTAATGGAATGTGATTTTACACATCATATGCACACACAAAAACCAAGATGTTCCACCTAATTATATGTCACAAGTAATTATTCCTCCCTCCATCACTTTAGATCTCTCTTTTACTTGCACAAAGAGGGCGAGAACATGAGTGGAGTGGAGGAGGATAAGAGGAGGGAGAGGTAAATAAGAGCAGGAAAAAAAGAAAGGGATTTGCTGCTGGCCTATAGAGTACCATTGGAGATTTGTTCAAAACCACTGAATAAAAAGGTTAAGGACGGGATTTTAGGCATGAATTACTGAGCAGGAACTACCAGACAGACAGCTTTTAGACAAAAAGCTTTTAGAAAAATCAAATGTAACATTTCAAATTCAGATTCCTGCGCTTTTAAGTTTTCTATTGCTATTATTTCTATACATGTCAATGTTGTGCTTACAGCTTGTTGGGCTGTCTCCAAGAGGCCAAAACAAACAATCAATGCAGGTGTAACTTCTGCATTATGGTGTGTGTAGAATTGTAAGTTTTAGGGAAGTTTCTTCCATTTTTTCCAAAAGGGTTTTTTTGAGGAGTTTCCCTCATTCGAATCGTCTAAGGACAAAGGGTGTTGTATGCTGTACAGTTTGTTAAGCCCGCCGAGGCAAGTTGTGATTTGTGATATTGGGCTATATAAATAAAACTGACTTGACATGACTACTGTAGGTGTTAATATGAGCAGTGTTTTGCTTTGTTAGTTTGATTCAGGACTGGAGACATGAATCACCTTCTCAGAGGAGCCGGAGAGTCTGACAAATTGGCTGGCAGTCCACAGAAAGTAATTTGTGATTGTTTGGCAAGAGTTCATTAGCATTGTATGTCAGTTCGGGGCTCCATTTGGAATCAGCCAGTGCTCATTAAAAATTATTCAATTCGTGGTCCTTAAATTGGCTTAGAAAAAAAATGACTTTACAAATGGTGAGGCAAATAATGAACGTCATGCATATAAATGAATGCAATAAATATGTAATGATTCACTGCTCCTGGTGAAATAGTTATTTTTTCAACAGAGTAGTACTGTATAGTTTTGAAAATAGAATGAGTAACGTGACATGAGGTAAAACCAGACGACCCTCCCCAAGAAGAACAACAGCATCAGTCGTTTCAGCAAGTCCCTCAAAATGACATACGTTTACGTTCAAGTGACAAAGCCCTCTAGCAGCTGTAGTAATAATGACAGGAGTGAAGGAGGAAGTTGGGTGACGTTATTGTATAACGACAAAGAAACAAAACATCGGACTATAACAGGGTAGGCCGCTGCTCATTTCCCGTTTCCAACAAACTGTCATTTGTTGACCACGACCGTCCACCATGTCTTCATTATTGTAACCAACAAAGCTCCCAAAACCTTGATCTTTCCCTGAACCTAACCAAGGAGTTTTTGGGCCTAAACCTAACCAAACCTTAACCATCACATCACAAAACTGATTTGTTTTTCAAAATGTATTTGTAGCGTTTTAGGTAGGAAAAGACAAATTATATTGTTTGGCTGATCAGGCCATCAGATCAGAAAGCGCCTCCATGTGTCCTTCTAAAGGACATGAACAAGAAGCTTTGTGTTAATCTTTCAGAATGGGAACTAATTGATTATTGCTATCAATCACATTAAATCTGTCACCACTGTCATGTTTGCAATATAGTTCAGGTCAACAATTTAAATCATTATTCCGGTCTGGATGATATCAGACTAACCATAGCAGCTGTTGAGAATCCCGACACAGATAATCGAGTAGACCCTGTCACCTGCTCCACATCAGCTGACAGATGATCAGGCTTTCAGAGTATGACAGATGAGGTTCAAGGTAATTTCCCAGGCAGTACACCAGTGTTCCAATTGTGTGGTAATTGCTTTTTAGTCCACTAACTGCTCTGTCAACTTTAAACACACTAACAGTGAGCTGTGAGGACTTTTAGGGATCTGGAGATGTTGGCTACTGTAAGCAAGGTTATGTTTGGGATTAGTTATGTTGGTGGAATGCAGGTTTTGTTGTTGTCCTTTTACAACTACTACTTACAATTACAACTACATTTCATTGCTAATTATTTTTGACAAATTCAAGAAGGTGGAAAAACTAATCTTGCATTGGATTCATGATTTCAGGTGATGGTTTGTGTTTTGATGTGTTTTGAACTACTACAGCTATTATGCTTTCTTCTACTGCATGTGAACAAACCAGTCATTCACCTTCAAGGTGATGCCACCCAGGTGTTCATTATGTCTGACTAGATGAAGATTTTTAGGATTCCTTTTAGTTTGGGTGTGAAAATAAACTCTGAGGTGCCCCAAAGCACATAAAAGGAGTGCATTAAGTGTACTTCAGTTGTGTCCTGGGGACAGAGCTCTGTTTAAAGCTGTCTGGTGCTCAAGGTAGAGAGGAAGGTCGACTCTTAGTGTAATCTAATCTTGCCTGAATCTGAACCGTCCATATGCACACTTTAATATTTGAAACACATTGACAACAAGGGTTAGTCTTCTTTAAACAGGCCATATTGTTTTGCTTGCACTACTTGGCATGCAGTATTTGTTAGCTGTTTGTGTTGCCACACCAGCTTGGTGCTAATATTCAGTTGCAAATACATTTAACATAAACAATGTATTGGGTAGTGTGACCCATTTTGATTTAGTAATATAAGAATATTATAATTTAATAATATAATTTTGTCAACAAAATAATATAGAAAGAACAAAAGAGAATGAAAAAATAGAAATTTAATTAAAAGAAAAAAAGAGTTAATTGTAGAGATGACTATGCAGTTGTTCCATTTGAAAATCATGTTGGAAAATTTAACCAGTGACTATAAAGCAGTGCCTGTGAAGATATTTCTGCAATGCTTAACATGCCGACAATCTAGCCTGGGGGATAAACAGTCATTGAACTGCAAAATCAATTTAATAGTCAGCCTGTGTGTGCATGTCGCGACGATGTCCTTCTGTGGTGTCCTTAACATTGCCACTCAGCAGAGCTCAGTGGTGCCTTCGCCTTCGTTTGCGTCTATCCAGAATTTTTATGCTAAAACAGAAGAAGAAACACATCGGAGACAAAACTGAAAACAGCAATGTTGTGAGTTCTGAGGGCTATAATTTAATCTCTGATGGTACAGCACTCTGTTTAGGCACACACACACACACACACACACACACACACACACACACACACAGAAACAGTTGATGTCAGAGATGATAGAGGAGGGGTTATTCCAAGATTTTTTAAATGCGGTGGCTCTGGCATGACCAAGAACCAGTCAGGGGGGCTCATGGGAAAACCAAAAATTCTATCAGAAATAAATACAGCTTAGAAAACAGTGGGCACAATTTTCAGGCTTTTGTTCAGTGCCCTGTGCCCTAATACAGGTGGTATTACATGAAACGTGGCACTGCACAAGAGCCTGAAAATCAATTTTGTTCTACTAAATAAAAAGCATAGGCATTCATTATTCATTTAACTTGTGGTTTTCAGTACAAACATTGCAGCATGTATGTGTGTGTTCTCTGCACTCCATGTTCTGATCTTGAAGTGCCACCACGTGCCACCCTTTTAGACACGCCCTTGCCCAGGAGGATTACTCACAATATGTGTGGGTGGACACGAATATAGAGGTTTTCTGATCAGAAAGATCAGCACGATCATCATCCCCACTGAGAAACATTTTGTCCCTGCACATTTTCTGTCCTTTCAGAATTTGAAATACAGAAAGTGCATAATAGAAGACATTACATTAAAATTGTCATTCAAGGCATTGTCTGTGAAGACAGCTAGAGAAATGGAATTCTTGTTTTAAGGTCATTATTAAAAAAACAATGGAGCTCTTCCTAATGTGGAAGGCTGATAAGTGTTCTTTCTTTCCTAGATCTACGACCCTGATGAAACGAAGTGATTGTGTTTTTGGACATGCTCATAAATTCAAACATGGTGGAACAAACAGAATGACAGTGTTGTACCATCTCGTCCAGCTTTGGTAGTTTTGGTGGTTTGGTTTGACTCACAGGTTCGTGCACTTAGAAAAGGTCAGGTCACTTTACTTTATAGAAAGGGACCTGTGACATCAGCTTTTAACCCAGTGTGACACAAAAAAGCAGGAAACACTGGTGTGGAGAGCTGTGCAGGATTGTTATCTGTGTCTAATTTCTGTGTCCTCTCAAGTGTTTCTGCTAGAAACCATAGAAAGACCACTGAGCTGCAGTGAGCATGCTGTGTTCTCTTTGTCCATCTGACAGGTTCATAATAAAAAAGGCCTCGTACATATTCATTACATGTTGGATGTTTTTGGATTTACCCAAACTTTATAAACACCCTCTGCACCTTTTATCTAATCCCTTCACCTGTCTGTAAACCAAATCCAAGCTTTTCAACTATGCAATGCGGTTCCACTGTGTTTCTTTACTCCAGTTGGTAAAAAATGAATTATTGTTTAGAAGGTGTTACATCAGTCCTCAGTTTTATGATCCATTCTCCAGAGCATTTATCAAAGATAATATAAATATAATCTACTTCGTCAAAGCAACATCTCAACAACAAGTGCCGAAAATGACTGAGTGTAATTTAAGATTAACTTAAACCACAGAAGCATACACACCTACCAAGACACCACTACAAATAGTGATAACAAGACGTCCTCATATGACGGTAATAGGAAGGTCATTTTCAGTAAATTCCAAAACAACGTATATTGAGATTTCTGGTTTAGGCAACTAAAACTGTTGAAATATGCCTCTTCTGAAAAGGTTTGGGAAAAGATCTGATGTCAAAGTCAAACACTTAAGCAGCTACCACCCTGACCCTCACACCCTAACATCGCTACACTATAAAAACAAAAATCTACTTCCAGCTCTGGCTCTTAACATATAAACATAGGTCATTTTAGGCTGTTAGAGCAACCACAAATGCTGTTGTTTCTCTGAAAAGGTCTCTAATAATAGTTAATTAAGGCAATATTCTGCACAGAGGACTGTAGCGATTTCAGGCATGGTGGGCTACCACAAAGCGATAACACTGTCCCCGCAACATGTAAGTCTGAGTGTCCGCAGTGTGTGCAAAGAGGTATTTGATAAGAAAGAAAACATGACTGTTTCCACACTGTCAAACACATGAATGTTCTCCTGGCTATAAATCTGGCTAGTGAAGCACACAAAAGATGCAACATCACACAAAGAGAGAGAGCATGCAGCACTTAGGCTTTAAAGAAAATTATACTTTTTCCAAGTTTTTTTTGTGATTGCAATCTGTGTTACAGGCTCGTGACTCACCCCATAAGAGTTCAGACGTTGATGCATCTGAGTGTTTTGTGTGTTCTGGTGCTGCAGTCGAGTGTCTTTTAATTTGGTCCAACTTGTGTCAACGTTAATAAGCACTATTGATTTTCTCAGGACTGTGAGGGAAAGAAGGATAAACTCAATTTGAACTAACAGCCTGACAACACTGGGTTGTCAGGATCTTGCTTTTACTGGGTTGTGCTTTTTAAGATGTCTTCAACTTCAACTCTTTTCTTTGTTCCATTTAGCACTTTTGAAAATACCCGTCTATACCTTAAAATAAGAAATGAAAAGCAGACGTCAGAGTCAGAAAAACAGGCCAGAGAATAATAACTCCAATGACATCAATTAAAACACTTACATTGATCGGTGTGTGAATGGTTGAATGAGAGGCCAATTGTAAAGCACTTTGTCCATTAAGGTAGAAAAGCGTTACATACGTGCAGTCCATTTACCATTTTTTACTGCTTTCATTCGTTTTTGCTCAAGCCACATTCATCTATTGTTAATCGAATCACAATCTAAATGTACTTGACCCTCTTAATGGATAAAACTAATCTTTTCCCATCCTGGACTGTTTCTTATTCCTCTGCTCTTCCATCAGCTCCAAAGAGCTCCAACGCTTCCTGTTTGCTGCCTTCTCAGTAAAAACAAACCTGTGCTTGAAAACTGGTAGTCGAATGCTTTTGCCTTCCTCACCTTTTTTTGCTCCCGCCTGAGGGACAGAAGGAGCAGTGTGGCTCAAAGTGTCGTTGTCAGAGAGGATTAAATCGATTACCATGTCTGCGACCCACTCGATACATGCCTGAAATTGATTTGGATGTATTTTCTCCCCTCTACATAAAGCCAACTTCCTGTCAGAGCACTGAAAATCCACACCTAGTGCAAGGTTTGATCAAGTGCTACAGGGTCCTCACACAGATCACAGTTTTTGGAAAAAGAAAAATGCAGGGTCGCCAGGCAACTTTTCCTTTTGGTTGTCTAGCAAACCAAATCGGCCAATTAAATATGTACAGTCTGCAGCCATGCCAGTGACTCTGTGAGACTGTACTAAAGGTGCCACTATACTTCATCAGAACTTCTTGTCTGATTGTTTAACAGCTTCGGAAACCCTCAGTTTCTCTAACTTTCTGAAATTAACAATCCAACATTAATAACCATGTCACGAAAAAGTAACCAACTTGTCTCTTTTTTCATTAAACAACTATTTCTGTAATTTGTTTTTACTGTGAAGCACTTTGTAACTTGGTTTTGAAAGGTGCTATATAAATAAACTTGTTATATTATCATTACTTTTCCACGTGAACAACTAAGCGCAGCATTATGAATGCCTTCCAGTAGGGACTGTCTGAAAATTTGTCCTGCTCTCTCAATGAAGGCTGACTTTTCACTCCACCTTCGAATGTGGCCATTTGAAACAGCTATAAATACATTTTCCTTTTGGACAAAGTCAAATGTTGACCTGTTGATGGCACTAGATGAAATGTCACTTCATCCTCTGGGGAGCATAGCGCTTGTACTTGTTGATTGATTACACCACTTGACTGACAAACTCAAATAATAATAAATATAATCAAATAAGTTCATTTGTGGCTATCAGGGATAATATGTCCTTCTGTGTTGTCCTGATTTGAGGCGCCAGAGGCAGCAGTTTTAGTGCTTATTTTGTTTCTGTGTATGGACTTGGAGCAAAATACTGGAGGACTGAGACTACCTCTTTTGGGGACGGACACAATCTGGTTGGTACTGCCAATGAATACTAACTATAATGAGAGCTGTAAACATTGACTGTGCCAACGTCCGACATTTTGTATTGTTCTGGCTCTTTCAACAACAAACAGCGTCCACAGACAGCACAGAACTGTAAGAGTTTAGTACCAAGAGGGTTTGTGTCTCTTGATCACATTACCAAAGATCACAATTGAAGGACAATAAAGAAACACAAGAATACCACTCCCCTGAAGATACACATGAAGCCTGGCCAGTTTACAGCTCATCCCAACAACATATCAACAACATATCTCTCTTGTGTAATAAGACCTATTATGCAGGTCAGACTAGGAGAGAAAACACCAACGTGAGAAACGTGAGATGGAGACATTTAGATTTTTTTTGCAAAAAATCTAAATGTCCTTGGCTTAAGGAAGTCTCATTGTCTCGTACAGACATTTTGAAAACTGATCTTTACAATAAAGCTGAATGTCTCATGAAGGTACAGAGAAGCATTGATTTAGCAACACAATCAAGGTACCAAACTACCACTATTGTTTAGGTGTAATTAAGGATAGATATAAATTGCCATTATGTTGGCACCGAACAAGAAGTAACAATCAGGTTGCTTTGATCCACAATATCAAGTCCAATGCAGACTTGATGTTATAGGCTATACTTTTGCTATGTTTTTGCACATGTTTTTTTCTCAGTTTATCTCATTACATTTTACACAGTGTGTCCTAAAGACCTCATGAATTGTCAGTTTGACAGTTTCTGTGTTTTTGTGGGGGCGTCCTTTCACGAAATGTCCACACACTGGCTACCAATCAAGGTTTCAGTTCAAATCCCTTTGGTTGCTTATAAAGCATTAAACAAGAAAGCTGTAAATTTCAAAGAATGTTTTGTCATCATCCAATCCCGATTTAAATGTCAAGAGAGTATTTACGTTTGGTGGAACAGCATTCGATTGCTCAACAAAGCTGATCCTTTTACTCTTAAAACTCGCCTTTTTCAATACAGCCATTTCTGTAATCTGTGGTTCTAATGTTTTTTAATCAGTGTCATCGGTTTGTCTACCTCACCATTATTTCATTATTTCTTACAGTATTTTTGTTTCTATTGTGAAGCACAGAGTCTCATTGGGTTTGAAAGGTTCTGTATGAATGATGACATTTAATGACATATTTTCAGTCCCAGGCAGTCTGGACTTTCCAGAGAGCTCTGGTGGCTGAGCACAATCATGCATTTCTTACTTTGACTGGGATCTGCCACAAAGAGAAAGGGTTTACACTTTTTGCACTGAAAAAGTATATGCTTAAAAGCACAGGAGTGTGAAAAAACTAAATCCAATTTCAGAGCGAACTTCTGTGGAAAAATGTTGTTGTTGTGCTTAACCTTGTCCCTGCAATGTGGCCAGAAGATTATTGTCAGACTGCTATGTACTTTGCAACTTTTTAGAAAAAAAAAAGGATATACTCAAGCTGTGTTTGTTTCCGTGTTCCAACATCAACCAACCTACAGACAATTTAATTAACAGAAAAGTAGAGGGCTGATGCAGTTTTACCACATTTGTGCTGAGCTAATAAAGTTGGGCCTGTTTTGGTGGCTGCAACAAACAAAACAGAGTTTTCCGCTAGATATTCTGACTAGGAAATGAACTGTGATGAAAATCCAGATGCAGTGTTGTCTATATTCTAATCTGGGGCGTAACTGGGGTCGGGCCCAGCCCTATAGGCAGGTGTGACTATGTCTGATGGGGTTGAACACTTTACACCAAGGCACTATTTTGAAGAATGACCTTTATTTTAACCATCATCACAAAGAAAAGCTACTTGATTCGTGAACCAAACATTCGACACAAGGATAAAACATGTTGTCTCAAACACAACGTGACAGCAGAGGCCATTACTGCGTGACATTCCATCTATTTCCGCCAAAGGCACAAAATGTTTAGCTCACAACAGTTTATCTGCTATGAGCTAAACAAATGACTGCAGGACTTGTCTTGCTCAATTTGTAAATGCCCCTTTAACAATCAGAGAATTTTATTTGGACTCTTACAAACTGACTCATTCTGATGTGAAACCGATGTGAGTTGACAGAGTAGTTCTGACTCGTCCAGCTCCTGGACAGGGGACCAGGGATTGGCAGTGGTGACTGCCAGATTTAAACTCACTTGGTATTTTACTCGGTGGGAAAATCGGATTATAGCAGGAGGATGTGGGAGACTTCCTGTCCCACTGTTAAGACAAAGAAATCTTCTGCCGACAAGTGAAAAAATTTAGTCTAAATTAACTTCCAGGAAGGGCCTGTTCTCATTTTTTTCTCTGCCTGCTGTAAATTCAATATTCATTCATTCATTACATATTACATTGCACAATTGTAGCATAATTCTTCAGCAAAGCCTATTGCATCTGCATTACATTTTGCATATCAACATACCGTATTTAACATACTGTATATACACCTAATGTGAGTAATAGATATTGGAAGTGCTAGATACATTTTTGGTTTACATTTATGTATTCAAATGGAAAATGTATCAAGTTTAAGCAAAGTTGAACAAGCAAAATCACATAATAAAATCAATTCTCTATTAGTTTCATTGTAAATAAAGAAAAAGATTATAAATGCTACAAATCAAATTGGGAAGCAACAATTAAAACAAATAAAAAAACAACAAATAAAAATAGTCAGTGATTTGTTGCCCCATAAACAAAAGACAGGAGACTTACCTTTAATATCATTCTACGCTTGAAACTCAGTTCATCATCTACTGTCGCATTAAAGTCGGCAATAGCACTCCTTCAGCCAGTTACAGTGCGCGCTTTCATTTAGAGCAATTAGCCAATGGCATAAGAGGGTATTCCTGTTACTGTGTGTGTGTGTGTGTGTGTGTGTGTGTGTGTGTGTGTGTGTGTGTGTGTGTGACAGTCTCATAGTAATAGCAAGTGGATGGAAAAAGGCTGGTAAAATATCTGCAGGGCTGATGAGGAGAGTGGGAACAGGTGAGCAGGTGGGCGGGGAAGGTCACCTGACTGGGACTGGAGGGACAGGGGTTATTGTAGGACTGGAGGGGGTGGCTGGATGTGGGAGTGATGTGACTGGGACAGGAGAACAAGTTAGAGGGCATCTGGTAGACAGGAAGAGCACGGCAATGAATGGGTTTGAGAAAGTGGGAATGTGGCTGGAGGGTGGGACAGAGAGGCAAAATGTGACACCAGTAATGTTGACCAGTTCTTGTCTGTCATATCCTTATCATAACTTAAGTTCCCATTCAAGGAATAACGGGAACTAATTTTTTTCACATGTATATGTGCACAAATCCTCAGTTTTTCACTGACCTGTAACTGTAATGTGAAGGGGTCACTTCTAATACCAAACACATTTACACCGAGCTCTACACAGCTTTCAATCACTTATGGTTCAGGTTTAGGTTTTCCTGTGAGCACAAATGGCTGTTGAACCACTCTCACGGAGCCACAAATAAAAAGGTGTGCTCGGAGATGGAGATATAAGCCTATTAATCCTCATGGGGAATGTCAACTCTTTGCCCAACAAAAGTGTTTGCTTCTATGTAATTGTATTGTCTCTAATCTATAATTATGCTACTGGACACCTGAATTTCACCAAGGGAATGAATAAAGTGTCTATCTACAACTTCATAAGACTAGTGGTCGAAAATGGTTTCATGCTATTACTTTTAGTTTTTAATTGAAGGCACACTTAAACACTCACACTTCCTCCTACCATTGCATATGCTCAGTGTTTACTATTGCATCCAACTGCAGCTCGCCTGCACTAACAGCTTTAATTGCTAGTTAAGCTGATTTATCCACTTTAATCACAACAGCTGCAATGGCCACTTCACAGTTTTGTAATTGCTAATTCAAATGAATGGCAGGTTACCACATGGCTTACACTAGATCCCAGGGAGTGATATGGCACTGGAGAATGACAGAATGATGACCGACATTGTTTTACTCCCGTGTGTGCTCCTTATGGACGGCAGTGCTGTAGAAACAAGCCGGCTAAAAGTGATGTTTTAAAAACATACTGACACATTTCGTAACTTCTGTTTATAAACCATGCATGGTGAACACATCTCATCTCATTTCCCATCTTTACTATCCATCCCATATGATGCGAATGCAACAAGAGCATGTCCTCACCATCTTAGTCAAAGAGTCCAATCAGTCCAAAAGAGACCAATCAGGTCACGGCTATGACTTTTCTCTACTTTTGCCATCATTGCTTTTTTCTGTTGTCCTCTCACCACTGCAGAGAGTGACAACGTGTAGAAAGTTATGACTCCGCTGTTAAAGAGTTAACACAAGCTGAAAAGTATTCTGTAACTGACCTCTTAGGGTTGAAAGTTTCACCACACCCAACATCACTGTTGATGAAACCCATCACATTAAATTATTGTATTGTATTGTATTGAATAAATAAGAAATAAGATGAGATGCCACAAACAAGAGTTGGGCCAAAAGTATGGTAAAAATGAATTAGTGGAGTAACAAGGTAGACTGGATTCACAACAGTATAAACTCTCTGTTTAGTTACATGCCAGGAAGAGACAAAGTATCACCAGAGAAAGAACATTAAGTAACCATTGAAAGTATAACACACAAATGAATCTAGTGCAGATTTACATGCAGAGTCCAAAAGAGTAAAAGTAAAAAAAGCAGAAAAAAACAAAATTAACATCTCAATTGTAAACAACAATTACAAAACATCTATAATAAAAAGAGCATCTACTGATACTGCTCCAACAAGTGCATTTGGGGAGTAGATAAAAGATGCTTGTCAATATAGGCTGGATGTAACAACACATGTCAGTTAAAGTTGTAAAAAAAGATTTTTCATGAAATCAAACCTTGTTTGTGAAACTATTCATGGTCGAAATTTTTCAGCAATAGCCATTTAATGTATTTTACATTCAGTGATTATAGCTCTATATAGTAATTTTCATTGTTAGTGGTGGAGTCTGCCATTCCTCTGCTGGATTCAAATTGCCTACCCACACATGAGGGATTCACAGGAAGTTATTCAATTCAATTTTCAATTCAATTTTATTTATATAGCGCCAAATCACAACAATCTCATGCCACTTTACAAAATAGCAGGTCTAGACCGACTCTTTATAATGTTATTACAGAGACCCAACAATTCCCACCATGAGCAAGCACTTTGGCGACAGTGGCAAGGAAAAACTTCCTTTTAAGAGGCAGAAACCTCGAGCAGAACCAGACTCTAGGTGGGCGGTCATCTGCTTTGACCGGTTGGGTTTGAGGGAGAGAGAGAGAGAGAGAGAGAGAGAGAGAGAGAGAGAGAGAGAGAGAGAAAGAGAGAGAGAGAGAGAGAGAGAAAGAAAGAGAGGGAGGGAGAGACAGAGACAGAGACAGAGAGATAGACGTAGAGACACAGATAGACAGACAGACAGACAGACAGACAGGTAGGCAAAGATGTATGGCAGCACTAACAGTAGAAATAGCTGTAATATTATTATTCATGCATGTAACCCAGCGTTACTCTTTATACTTTTATCACATTGATCACAGCCTCACTGTTTACTGTTGACTCTTTGTACACCTCATCAGAGCTGTACTAAGTTATACTACTAATGCAAACCCAACATTTCCCATCCTTGGCTCCACATTAGAAGCATTCAACTTGCTTTTATTGTGAAGAAGTCATACTAGATGCAATGTATTGTATCAATGTCACAGAGGGAAGCACTAACCTTTACTGTTTGTTATAAATGCATCCTCAAAAGATGACGATCATTTCCAGCATGTTTTGACAGCAGTTTTAAATATGACAGGGAGTGGGAAAAAAAGGAGCAGCCACAGTGAGCAGCTAGGTGAAGAGCTGCAGGCGACATGCTGCTCACCTCAGCATCTCAGTAAGGTAACCAACTCCTTTTTCTGTTGCCCTTTTCTGCTCTAGTCACAGTTGCTCATGGCATGCTGGGAAAAGGCTGATTATATATACTATATATATATATACCAATTACTTTATTAAAATAATTTGAGTTTGCTTGTTGGCACTGTGAACAGATACACCAGTTGACCTTCTGTTGTCTGACAAAGTAGCTGCCGTTACCATGGTAACCACGGGAGTTACCAAATCAATCAGAACTGTTGTTAAACCACTACAGAACTGTGAATATAGGGGTTGCGGCTAGCAACAGAATGTCCTACTGAAACCAGATGCTGTTGTCATGGGACCACTAAGATGTCCAGTTGTCAGAAAACTACATAAACAACATTGTGAATTAATTCCAGACCACCGAATGCTCATGACATTTTTGAATACATGGATACTGTTCCATTTTCTGAATAAAAAAGATATCACATCAGTAAACAATCTTTGTGTCCTTTGTGCTGATATTTTCGACTGAATAACTGAATACTGTTTTTTTTCTCCACTGTATTAGAAGCTCCAACTATTTTTCTGTTATTTTTTTGTCCCATTTTTATCCCACACATTTATCAAAAACAGCTTTCAGAGAAATATTGCTGCCTTGACTAAGATAATGCATTATGTTTAGCAGCATGTGTTTCACAGGTTTTCCAAACATTACTTTGTCACACAGTTAATGTGGATTAGGATGCAATTGGACACTTTAAATTATCGCACACCGTTACCTAATTCTGTTGCCAATGAAGAGGCAAAACAAATGTTATGCTTTAAGTGTAACTTGTCAATGTTAGATGAAAAGTAAATGTTGGTCTGCCATGATTTTTTTTTCTAGTAATACAGATTTTTATAGAGTGAAATAGGCAGTTAGAAAACCTTCATGTTATACAAAGAAAGGTGGGGTTAATGATAAAACTGCATACTGCTTGCTTGGGTTAGTTATTATTATTATATATTATATATTATATTATTGTTTACAATTTCATTTAATGTGGCAAGAGGGTTAGGTCTCATATTTGCTGATGTTGGGGCCATATGGAGCAATAATCTGGAGCTGTACTGTATCTTGGAGCAAATCCTAAAAGCAACTGGTCTGGTGTTTTAGTGGCCTAAATGGTGTTTAGAATATTAGGTGGTGAAACAAAATCGAAGGTTTTTGGGAGTATGGTCTGATGAGAGGTTCATTATGGATGTGTGGCCCATGGGTCAGCACTGTGAGGGTCTTTCAAATAGATAGATCGATAGATCGATAGATAGATAGATAGATAGATCGATAGATAGATAGATAGATAGATAGATTGGATTGGGTAGAAGCAAGAGAAGTTTAATCAAACCTTAAAAGCTGAGGACAAGGAGACTGGAGCAAGTCTAAACATGAGAGCACCAGTCAAGGACGTCAAGGGCCACTTTGAAAGAGTGTGAGGGAGACACCTAATGAATTATACTGATGAGGCATTCATTTAGTGGGGAAGTGGAATTTATATACAAAATCAGGAAGGGACTGAGACTTACTGACCAGATGTCAGTACATTCGGCTCAGCTTACTGTAATCGTGTGGGCATTCAGAGGGCACTAAGCCAAATGAAGGAGTGATATCCACAATCCGCAGCTGCCTCTATCACGTTAAAAACCAAAAATGAGTGTTATCGACAACATACAAAACTCAAAGGTGCTGCAAAGTGGACTTCATGTTGGAGAAGAGCGAACAAGGAAGCAGATGAAAGAACTAAAAAGGCAATTTCAAGTGAAGCAATTCAGATTTCACTCCACTGGAATGATACAGCCTCATAAAGCTATGCAGATGTGGCAGAAGGCATGAGATAATGGGAGAAATGGCAGGTTATACCAATTAGATACACTCGTGTGAATAGGGCCTTTAAACTGTGAGGATGTAGCAAAGATTATAAGGACAAGATTATGTTATTTCGGGCTCAGGCATAGATGAGTGGAGGAACACTAAGATGCTGCTGGATGATAACTGGCTTGGATATGAGCAAAAATTGAAGCTGAAATTTTGGTCCCCAAACTAAGGACAGCAATATGCCACTGCTGTATCTAGCATGCCAGAACAAGTGAAGAAGAAGAAAAAGAAGAGGATGAAGAGGAAGAGCAGCAGAGGCATGTTGTCCAAGATCACGGCAGACTTTTTTCAGTATGCAACAAGCTTTTGATGGGAGAAAAGTGACAAAATTACTGATAATAAACAAAATCTGCATATTACAACTGTTATAGTACTGGCATTTAATTCATAACTTTCACTAGGCATACATTACAATTATCTGTTTTAAATGTTTACTGTTAAAAACAACTCTAAACTCTAAAAGTAACTCTAAATGATAATCACTAATAATGATAATGCAGAGAAGAACTCCACTGGGCATTTTTTTGATTTATGATTCAATTGTTGATTTGATTTTATGATTAAATGAGTTTTCTAGTTCTCGTTCTCTGCCATATCTGTGACATGCATTGTAGTATCTCACTCTCACATTAGTTAGCATTTCACAGGCTGCTGCTCATACTGTGCACATGAAGTAATATTTCACTGAAAAAACATGTTTAAGATGCAAGATCTCACTAATGTTGCACTGTAATGCATTAATGCTAGTTTTTTCATTTTTCACTAACCCAACAGATGCAAAACTCCCCCGTATGTAATCATGTTCCTGACTAGGGTAGCGCATGGACTCACACACACAGTTGTTGTTTCCATCACTTCAGAGGACATTGCACTGACATACATTAATTTCCTGCAGACTTACCCTAACCCTAACCATAACCACAACTTGCCTAACCCTCCCTGGTTTTATATTTAAAGGAATTTATATCATTTTACCTGTATCATGCACCACAAGCTGCATCCTTGGGATGTAAACTGCGCCTCTTGTAACCTAAACCTAACCTTTAACCAAGTCTTCATCTTATAGTTTAATGATTTACGTCATTTTGTCCACAAAAGGAAGGTGAGTCCCCACAATGTGACAGTGTAAACAGATTTATGTCCCCACAACAAGAGTAATATATATCCACACACACACACACACACACTCACACACATACACACTTTATAGTCTTGTTTCCTCCACCTTCAGCCAACGAATCCCACGTTTTGCTTCACCCTTAACCCAGAATAGATGTCACCGTATTAATTGCCCTGAGTTCCCAAATCAATCACTGTATGAGTGCAGACATGCCTTGGGCCTCTTCAGAAGCCTGTTAATGACCAACAAACCATGTCATAGTCACATCCAATTTTCATGACTGAGACGTGTGAGGACTCCAGATGAGGTGCAGCGAGACCATCTAGTGGTTCGAAGTGGAAAGGACCTGTTTGGGGCTGTTAAAACGGTCCAAACCTGCCAGTAATTTGAAAGGAGTCATGGAGTCATTTGAGGCTAAGTAGAAACACCTGTTGCTTATTGTCTGCTCCTCACAAGCCCACAAACCAGCGATGACTGTCGAGATGGGACACGTCAATCACTTAAAGACAAACAAACAAAATGTACTTGAGCAGAGGAAACAAATAAGCATCTTCTCAATTTGCGCGCTTTACACTTTTATTCTGCAGTTATTCTAAACCCCAGGGACACCACGTGAATAGTTTTTTTTTTTTTTTTTTTGCGAATTCATATTTATAAAACATTAAACCACATACATCGAGTGCATTGATTTTCTTTCTTTGTTCTGTTTTTTTTTTTCCACTGCTGTGTTTGATAACTGGTGCTGTCCGCTCATTCCCGTCAACCTTGTCTCGAGATAACAAAATTAAATGACAGATTTGGATCAAACGTCTCCAAGGAAGCGCTTATAGGGGAGAGAACATCAGTTACAGGCGATAAATTATGTGATCAGATCCCCCCCCCCCCCCCCCCATCTTGACGGACACCTGAGAGCGTCAAGGACTCCGAAGAAGAAGATGCTCTCACAGGCTCTTCAGCCGCTCACCGAGGAGCTGGAGGCGCAGAGCGCAGCGGTCTCCTCACAGAGTCAAACAACATACTGGAAAGGATTGAACTATTTAAAATAGGATATAAGGTCTTTCGGGTCGCAGGCTGCTTCAGATGCGTTTTACTTGGCAAGCAGGCACTTGGTGACACTTCTTAACTTGGATGTACTTTGAATCTTACCGATGGATTTCTTTAACGAGTCTAATTTTTCCCTCGGACACACCAATTCAACAACAGGTAGGTTGAGCAGCCTGCGCACCGGTGATATAATCCAGTTAGAACAACATCCGTTGTTTATAAGCATCATAACCGCATTCAACGTGTTCTTAAAACACCAAAAATCAAACAAAGGCGTTGTAGTTGTTTTCTTTTATCTTTTCTTCTATCTCCCAAAGTTATCCCTTTTCTTCTAATCATGCAAGCTTTAATAGCCAATTGCACAGTGGCTGCAGTGAATTCCCCTCACAGCTTGATGTGTTTGATGAAAACATGAAACAAGAAGACTATCTTCATCTCATCAAGTGAAACTTTGCCACTGCTGAAAGCTACATTATGATTTCTACTTTCATACACACCATTTTAGTGACACAGAATGACAGTAACTGACTGGGTTTGGTAAAATTATTTTCTTTATACATTTATGTGACTTTTTTTTATGTATAAAATATATGCATTACATATCCATAACATCATATGAATCCTTACAAATATGTTTTGCCCCCATCATCATGTGTGTGTGTGTGTGTGTGTGCGAGTCATGATACACACATACATGCACCCATGCACATAAACACTAATAAATAATTTACACATTGAAATCATCCAGCAGCCTAAAAGCAAGATAGAGAAAATGTTCAAGATGCTCAGAGTAGTGTCTGGTAATAGACGTAATAATCCCTGACAAACCAGTATTGTTAATATTACTCTGCTGCTCTTGCTAATACATTGTGACATGATGACTATATTAGATACTGTGCATACTGATATTATTAAATGCAATGTATACTACAGTATGTTACTGCTAAATATTTATATTGCCTTATATTCAACTGCTGCTCCCTCCTCTTCATGTCTCCAGCTGCAGATGGGGCCCTTCATTGCAGTGCCATCCTCCCCGTCATCTTTGGCATCATCTGCTTTCTGGGTATCATGGGGAACTTTATTGTTATTTACACCATCATGAAGAAGACCAAGTGCCGTGCCAAGCAAACTGTTCCAGACATCTTCATCCTAAATTTGTCAATTGTTGATCTCCTGTTTCTCCTTGGGATGCCATTCCTCATCCACCAGTTGCTGGGCAACGGTACCTGGCACTTTGGGGCCGCAATGTGTACGGTCATCACTGCGCTTGACTCCAATAGCCAGATTGTAAGTACTTACATCCTCACGGCTATGACCCTCGACCGTTACCTGGCTACGGTCCATCCCATCCGCTTCAACTACGTCCGTACACCTTGTGTGGCAACGTTGGTCATTGGCCTGGTGTGGGGCCTGTCCTTACTCACCATCATCCCCGTGTGGATGTACGCAGGCCTGATGCCTCTCCCAGATGGCCTGGTGGCCTGTGCTCTCCTTCTGCCTGACCCAGTCACTGACACATACTGGTTTACACTTTACCAGTTCTTCTTGGCATTTGCTGTACCTTTGGCCATCATCTGCGTGGTGTTCTTCAAGATCCTCCAGCACATGTCCACCAGCGTGGCACCACTGCCTCCACGGAGTTTGAGGGTGCGCACCAGGAAAGTGACCCGGATGGCGGTGGCCATCTGCCTGGCTTTCTTCATCTGCTGGGCCCCTTACTACATCCTTCAGCTGGTCCACCTAGGGGTGCAGAATCCAAGCCTAGCTTTCTCGTATGCCTACAACATAGCCATTAGCATGGGCTACGCTAACAGTTGCATCAACCCATTCCTCTACATTATCCTCAGTGAGACCTTCAAGAGGCAGTTTCTCAGGGCTGTGCGTCCGGTCAATAGAAAGTTCCGTGTGAACCCAAGCACCACCGATGGTGGCAGTGTGAGTGTGAGAATGGTACCTGAAGGGGCTCAGCAGGAGCCAGCCTCTGGGGAGATGATCCCATCCAATGCGGCCCCACAGTGAATAAGAAAAATCAAAATTCTTAACTGTGCATTTGTGCAGCTGATAAGCACTATGGATGGGACATTAACACAAGAACACATACTGTTTCTGAACAGAAATGTCTGCACATCAACCATTCTTTTTAAACAATGTGTTTGCTATTTTTCAGCCAAAAAATGCTGTTTCCTATCATTCATAATCATGCAAAGCACAATATCACAGATTTACACAAGACTAACCAGCCTGCTGCAGCTTCTTACTGGGCTTGTTAAGCTTGTTCAAATTACTAAACTGAGCACAGTTCAGTTCAGTCATTTACGCCTGCAAAAAACACAAATGTTCAAAAAATGGGAAGCTCACTGTAAACTCAGATAGTGCTGTTTATTGAACCTGTTCAAATCGTCACAACACACATTGACTTGAGTTTGTACATATGTAGCCAAGAAAAACAGCCAATAACACTTTATAGGTTTGTTCAGATTAACTCATTCACATGTCTGACAATCCTGTGATGTTCCCTTTGACCGGTATACATTTATTCCAACAGTTTTACTACTGGACTGTGTTTCAGACCAGTTAGAGAATGAAGCAGACTGTGTAGTTTCTCAGTACTGATGGTGTTTTCAGACTGAATGCCTTGAGTGCTTCTTGACAGCAAACAGCCAGTGGACATGACAGTCCAGACATTTGCTGCTAGCTAACAACATGCATTGACTCCAGGGGCTCCACAAGATCCTGTTAGGTTCCTCCTCTCTGCTCTGAACATTCATTATTACAGCTTGGGTAATCACACATTTCTGTTAAAGGGGACAAACTTTCAACCTTCACGGACCCATCCTTACCTCAATTCATGCCAGCTGGAGTGAATACACATCTGTTTGTGTCCACTCACATCACACACTTAATACCGCTGCTGAGGCTGTAATAACAATGACTGTAAATTATGGGTCTGGGTTGAAAAACTGAACATATCCTCTAACCGAATTAACAGGAAACATTTTCTTCCAGGCGTCTGTGGTCAGGTAAAAGAAATAGTAAGTACACCTGAATACCAATAGGTCCTGGCTGACATGCTGTTATTTGGTAACAAGTGGAGGCTGTAATTAAAGTTACTATTTAATTGTCATCTCAGGGTGGCATTTAAAAATGTAATCATATAAATACTGCATTATTAATATGCACACATCCCGTTTAATATAAGGAGACATAAAAGTACAGGACATAAAGTACAATACACTAGGTGATACATGTCACTACACTCCATAGGCATAATGTGCATCCATACACTATACCAAGCAGTTGCTTGCATTTATAGCTGAGATTTCACCTGTGCAACGTAGAAACATACACCAGACAGTACTGTACATGACTGTTGTACTGAGTAATGGAAAGAGATATATAAAATGAGTTGTGAGCTTTAGGAACATTGAGAGTTTGTGTAAAAAGACTTGCACAGGTGTTATTGAGGTTTTGATAAACATTCTTATTTGTTCTTGTGTCCGTCTGTGATTCTGTGAATATCAAATCTCTGAAAAACATAAGCATGGGGAATAAGACGAGAGATAATGTCATGAATCATAAGCTGTTAAATACAATGATGCATCTGTGAGTACCCTACCAGTTTTGATGAATTACATCTTTTGGAAAAAAGACAGTAATGTAAGTATATGTGATGACTTTCAACCAGTTGACTTTATGACTCCTCACTATGGTGACAGTCACTGGAGAGCAGAATATTTGTGTTATACTTGGCACTTTCCATAAGCCCTTTCTGTATTGAACTATGCATGGAGGGGGCAATCAGGGATTAGCCTTTCACCAAATTCATGTTAGTGTTTTCTGTTCTTCTTTTTCTCTGTAAAACAGTAGAATTTGGTAAGAATCCAAAGGCATTCACCATAACTAGGCAAAAAACAGTAGAGACCTACAGATGTGCTATGCTTTTGTTACTCTGTGTATCTTTTTCAGCAGTGCTTTTAGTTAATTTAGCATTTGAATATGTCATATGTTTTTGGTTCAGCTTGTCTGTTTGCTTGTTTGTCTGTTATCAGGATATCTCAAAAACGTGTTAGTTCATTGAAATTTGGAGTGGGCCATGGGCCAAGGGACAAGTGAGTAGTTTCTGCTGGGCTTAGTAGCATCATTTAGCAAATGTGGCAAAAAATTACAAAGGAATCGCTACAAAGAATTTGCAATGTTATGATTAAAATCCATCCAACTATTGCATTGAAAGTTGTAGCATTTCCTCCTGAGGAACATCTTGAATAAGTAAGCAGTCAAAGTTGCTGCATGTTCAGTGTCGACTCAGTGTGAAATTCAAAGCCACATATATAAACGAAGGGCTGTGTTCTGGATAAGCTGATAATCCATAAAAGGATGCCATATTGCCAGTGAGGTGTTGTGAATGTTATTATATTGATATTAAGTTGTATTATATGTTAGTATGTACAATTATGATGGTGAAATTATATGTTTGGGAAGGGTTATTCATGTAAATATAAAATATCTTCATTCTGAATATGAATCTCAGGGTTTCTCAACCTTTTCTGGCCTGTGACCCGGTCTTCACAGTCTCAAAATCGCCTTGATGCCAGCAATTAGTGTTGTCAAGTTGTCATCAGAATGACCTACTTTTGTATTGTAGACTATTTTTAAGTGGGCAGAGAAAGCTCTGAATGTGTGGTACACAGAAATAATGTGTGGTACACACACATCATTTCTGTTATGTTTAAAAAAAAGTAACCCTTTCTTTAATTAACATATCAAACGCCTATGAAATCCCCCATGACCCCACCTGCTTATCAAACCACCCTGTAAGGTCCCGACACCAAGGATGAGAAACTCTGGTGTAACTGTTGTTCCTGTCTGTTATGAAGCAAAAAAAAAAAGGCAGAATGTCAAAATATGTGCAACTTTAGCTTAATTGTTGATGAAACAATACGTCGTGGGCCACTCTATCTGTACTGTTGTGAGCATTGACAGCTTAATAAATCAATATGCTTACTGTAACAGAAATATTGTATGAAACTGTTAAACTGGACACTGTTTGTACTGTGGTTGTTTTTTTGCGTGCCTTAAGATTTCACTCAAGGTACGTTTTAACTCCCTCTGTTTAACACATATGTTCAGTCTTCAGATGCTCATTGCTACTGTATAGTGTAATAAGTCACAAGTGAATTTAATGTAGTAACAAAAAACAATAATTTGATTATCCACAAAAAGTGTTCTCAGCAAAACAAATGAGATCTTTTGCTGGAGTTCAGGACTCATGCTACAGATGCCTCCCATGGTCTAATAAATATTTTAACTCAAATCTTCATTATTTGACCTCTTCAGTAAACACCAATGTGTCTTGTTCTGTACAAACAAGGAGAAAGTCTACCACAGGAACTGGATATAATATGTAAGCAAGAGTCATTTGATCATTTATGTATTTATGTTTAGTGAGGAGCAGCGAGAGAAGAGAGATGGAGTGACAGCCAGTTAAAGCCACATGAGGTTACATGAGGTAATTAAAAATCTTACAGAACTTGAAATAATTGTACTCTGTGTACTCTGTCAGTCGGTTTGAAGGCACTTGCAGCATGCCACAAATTACAGACTACAGATGAAAGGCCATGCTAGGTCTTTCTGCTGCTTTATCATCACCACAGGTATTTCACAAACTAAAAGCCTAATTTGTCCCACAGGAGGTTGTGTGTGGCATTGAGAATGTACCATGCAATGTTAAAATGGAACATCACTTTTTCAGACTTTATAACCGAGGAGATTTTGTATGTGTTTACATCCACTTAGGGGGAGCTGACAAACTACAACATCGCATATACTCGCCAATGTAAAGTGCATACACATGTTAACACGTGTCGCTAACAAGCTAACATTACATAGCCGACTAATGTTCAGTGTGTTACATGCTAAACATAATGTTCTGTCACCATGCATATTACAGTAACATGCCAACTGTCAGCATTTTAGCATGAAAACTTGCTAATGTTAGCATTTAGCTTAAAGCACAGCTGAGCCTTACTCTGGCACCACCCTAACAACACAGTGTCTAACTTTCCCCAATCTTAACCAAGTGCCGTCAGTGCCTAAACATGACCATAAAAAGTAGTCACTGTAGTCACTGAGTGGTTATTGTATTGCAAGATCAGATATTAGCAGATAGAACAGGATGAAATGTAGTATACAAACGTGAGTTCTAAGCTGATATTCAAATATCAAATTATTTCTTTAGCACATGTTTTACTCATTTAAAGATCAGTGACAGCTTTAAGGTGGATCAACATCAGCATTTGGAAGGTAAGGTCATCATTTTGGTGGGTGATAACTTCTTTACAACTAATTAGAGTGTCAGTTGAGATTTTCCTTACCTTCTGTTACAACCCTGCAGGTGTCCAGGGACAAGGAAAACAACACACTGCCGATGTAGTCAGGCAAGCGTTTATTCTTCAGTGTAATGAGAATAATAAAGTTACAAAGTTACAAGCTCTCTGCTCAACAGTTAACAGAGAATGAGTCAAGCGAGGAGAGGCACAAAGGGGAAGGGCTGTGAAATCACTAAACAAACAAAACAAACCACGCTTGCTAACCACAGATCCCCCCTGACTCACCACAACTGAGGAGAGCTGGAAGGCCTATTCCGTGGAAACAGGACACACTCTAGTGTTCAACTAGACAGTCAGACTAACTAACATGTGGTGCTGAAATAATGTAAGAAAATAATAAACAAAGTAAGCCTACTGCCCAGAAACCACTTAATTAGTGCCTCATACAAGTTAACATTATTTTGCAAACACAAAAAGTCACACCAGTTAACATTCAAGCAGCGAGACACAGAAGTGGACAGCCGCCTCAGGCATTTTCACAAAGCGGTTTATATGATCTTGAATGATGGATCGAACAGGCTTGTGATTGGTGGCCGGAACCAGTGAGGAGGACCAGCCGACGATGGGGAAGACTGGGAGAAAGGTGGGCGGTCTGGAGGTGTTGACCAGGGGGGGATCCCTCCAGAGGAGCAGATGCTGTGTTGAACATCCCTAACTGACAGAGGAAAAAGACTGCACCACAGTAAAACATAACGATATAAAGAACCATTCTCCAAAGACTATAGCATCCCCTCTTTTAATACATAGCAACTTTATTTATGGCCTATAGTTTGAGGTCATGACACGTCATGAATACATTCCAGACAGGACTGCATGAAGCTGGACAGCGTAGGTAGAGTTGAAAATCGCTTGGTGTGAATGTGGGGTAAGTAAATAAGATTTGTATGGTTGGTGCATCAGCATCATTCTCCAGCAGGAATTAGATGCTCAGTTCAGGGCCATATAAACACTGTACAAAAAAACAACCCAACCAAATAAAAATGAGGTGAGAAAATGTATTCTGTAATGTATAAACCAAAGTCAAATTATATGAGTTAGTCAAATCATTGATATAATTGATTTATTATTGTCATCATTGTGGTACTTTTGTTCTTGGCCATATTGCTTTGATCCTAGAGAGAGGATTTGAAACAGCACGGTGTGTCTGTTACCTCAGTGTGCACTTGAAGTTGGCAAAAGATAAAAGACTTTGCTGTCAGCTCTGTGCCTGACAACCCGTCCTGAACTTCACCAGGGCTGTATGTTTCATACATGTGCCACTTGACAGGGAGTCTGTTGACATTTCAAACAGTTGATCCTCTTCTGCTGCAGTTAAGGTTAAGCCCCCCGCTGCTGCATCATCACTAAATGGGCGCAGGATCCATTTGCTGTCACTGCATCACTTGTCAGACTCAGAGAAGTACTTTAAGAATTGAAGCAGAAGGCTCCATTTTTTTTCTGGGAGTTTTTTATCATCTGAATCCAAGGTCTAAGGAAAGGGCGTCGTATGCTGTATGGATTTTAAAGCCTTTTCAGGCAAATTTGTGATTCGTGATACTGGACTTTATGAATAAAATGGACTTGACTTGACTCTTCAAATGGCCAGTGATGAAGGGAGCTATGTGAGATTGCTGTTAGTTGACTACAGTTCAACACCATAGTTCCCTTGAGGCTCGTCACCGAGATCAAGGACTTGGGATTGAACACCTCACTCTGCATGTGGATCCTTGACAAAAATCAACTAATAAATAAAGATTTCTCAAGTCATGTATTGATTGAACTTGTAGTTAACCTAGCTGTATAATGAAGATTTACTCTACCCCATACAATTTAGGTTTAGAGTGAACTATTCTACAACTGAAACTGCATGTTGCTACTTCATTAAAGTCACTTTGGGTAAAGCAGGGGTGTTAGAAGTAGTGTTTCTTGGCTTGCATAAAGGACAACACACATTAGCAGCATATGATGCGAGTCAAAACAACTTAATTTCTGTGGCGCATCACTTTTCTATTTCCCTGTTTTGATGTGCAGCAGCGCTCCATAAAATGAGCAATTTCATACAGAGGCGATAATGAAGGTACATTAGCTGAGGATGGGCTAACCCTGGGGGGAAGGAAGTAAAATTGCTGCTTTTCTGCAGCATCTACATGTGTCAGTTACCCAATACTTCCCTCAAAGTTGTCTGAACTATTTTACACTAATACAGTGGATAAGCTGGTAGCTACCAGAACAATGACAAATTACAGAAGTACAAATTCCATGGCAATCCATCAAGTAGGTCTTGAGATACTTCAGTCTGGACCAAAGCGGAGACCGACCAACCTACAGACATTACCATCCCTAGAGTCATGCCGCTAGCATGGCTAAAAATCCTGATAGTCTCTCATATCTGAGACACGTAGACATACATAAACAAACAACTGTGAAAACAGAAGACATACAAGTATTTGTTCTCCTGACCCATACATCCCTCGGGAAGTTGCACGATAGTATGAAGTTCTGCTAAAGTAATAGTTATGGGCGTATCAAGTGACCCATGGGTGTTAGAGCTATTTGAAGAGTGTTTTGTACTCAATCTCTGACGTCCATGCTCTTCCAAATTAGATAGATTTCTACTGACCCTGTAGCCCTGAAAGGTTTAAAGTAATCAATCTGGTAGGTGTTAACACTGGGTCATAAATATCAGTCAGTCCAGTCCTGCAGCAGAACATACAGTGTCAGGCCTGGATGTTATTGGGTGGGAGGTTGGTTGGGATTCTGCAGAGATGTGCCATAAAAAATCTATTTTGTTCATGGGGAAAGCTGTGTACCACAAAGAACAAGAAATGTGTGCACCTCAGAGAAGCTGCTTCGAATGTCATCATGACAACAACTATATTTGCCTGTTACAAAAGTTGATTTGTGGTTGCAAATTCAGTACAGAGAGCTAGGTTCATAGTATGTTTTCATTCAGTATCCTTGTTGCTTGATGGAAATGTACTGGAGATATAATAGAATGACTCAGTGTTCTTATTTGTTTCCTGTTTGCACAGGTAGCCTTCAACGACGGGAGCAGAAGAGCATAATGAGGAGAAACAGCAGGATATTTTGAGAAGGCAAGCTCAACAGATGCTGCTGGTATCCCCCACCAAGCCCACATCCCCAACCCCGTCACCTCTGTCATTCCTGACCATCCTCTTAGCCTTTGTCATTGGCTTTATCCTCAGGCACTCCCCGCAGGACAAAAATGCAACTGATAAGGCCATTTTCAAACAACTCATCACATCATTTTGCAATTACGTATGCATTGATATATATATGAGTCCTTACAGGCATCAGTGCTCTTGAAAGCCTTCATGGGTGGTAGAGAGATTATGGCCAAGATGTTCACTAGATATCAGCAAATCTGTCAGGTTGTCAAACTAAATGTGGGACAGTAGCTCTCGAGGGAAGTAAATGCAGAAAACTCTACTTCTTTGCTCGCCATCTCTCACTGTGGTTGCTCCTCACTGACTGGAGGAGGGGCTGCAGCAGTACAAAGCTGGGCTCAGAAAAAAAAGAATAGAACCCAAAATCCACAGAAACCTGCAGCCACCCCATTGTAACTAACAAACAATGAGCAATAGCAGTTCTTGACAACAAAAGTGAGCGCCCAAATACATTTTTAAGAGAAATCCACACACCATGTAGCACAATAGAAAAGAATGGCTACTGTTCTTTATATTACTCTCACTATTTGTCTCCAGAGCTAAATCGATTTAGGGCTGACTCAGCCTCGCTACAACCCCAGAAACTAAGCTCTCACGCTGGCAAACCTCAGCACCCATCTTCATCTCAGTTGAACTACACAGAGAGCATCATCAGTCACAAACAACAACAAAACAAACTGATCGTTATATGTGTCTGTGTGTGTACCTGTGGGAGATGTGCTGTCCTGCCCTGGTGATAGTGATGCTGTGTCTTCCAGATGTACTGGGTTCCATTTTCTACATCCTCATTCCTGAATGGCTGGAAAAATGAATTAAGAGATATTTGAAACATGAACTGGTTGAGTCTCTTCTGCCAAAACAAACCAAAATTAAACAGCTGCAAACTGCTGATACCCCCCCCCCCCCCCCCCCCCCCGCACCCCTACATTATGTAAATGCCTCTTTAACCAGTGGTGGAAAGTAAGTAAGTTAGGGCTGCAACTAATGATTATTTTTAAATATTGATTAAAGCAGCTATAATCAATATTTTTATTTTTTGAAAACAAAGGGACAATGTGACAGGGGTCGCTCGTAGTGATGAACCTATCTGCAGCTCCCCTCTGCTTTACAATAGTGAGTTCCAGCTCATTGTTTAGCTGTCTGGTCTGCAACTTTATGCAAGGCAAGTAAATTTATATTCACCATTACCATTCAAACACAAGGCAATCCAAAGTGCTTTACAGGGGCATAGAAATACATTCAACATAAGATGTTTAAGCAAACATTACATTAAGACGACAATAAAGACAAAAAGCAAAAGCAAGCAAATAAAGTTAGATTAAAAATACGTTTTGTATCAAATTTATTGGAGAGCCGCAGTAAACGTTAATGTTTTAAGCCCTGATTTAAATGAGCTGACAGTATAGACCAGTATAGACAATACAGACCTCATGTATTCAGGAAGCTTGTTCCACAGGTGGGGAGTATACAATATACGCTGCTTCACCTTGCTTGGGTTTGATTCTGGGAACACGGAGTAAACCTGTCCCAGATGACCTGAGGGGGGTGTTTTGTAACGTACAAGTAAATGAGAGATGTATTCAGGCTCAAGAGACCATCTAGTGCTTTATAGACAAGTAACAGGATTTTAAAATCTATCCTTTAACACACAGGAAGCCAGTGCAGTGTCAAGGACCGGTGTAATGTGCACCACTTCCTTGGTGTTAGTGACTCTGGCAGCTGCATTCTGTTAGTGACTCATGCAGCAGGACTGAGGTGTGCAACGTGATGGAGAGCAGCACAGTCAAGCTGGGGGTTTTTCCAGAGCTCTGATATTTACTTCAACAACTCTCACTTAATATGAAGCAGGCTGATGAACAAAAGCAGTCTTACAGGTGCAGCAGATTTTGGCAACAAAGGTGACACCCAACTGGACCCCCTCTCTCTGACCCTCTACACTGATTTTCCACCTGACATATCTACCTACGTCTCAACCAACACCATTATACTGTGAAGGGTACATAGACAATCCCACAATAACTTTAACTTTTAATGGTTTAACATACATTTACAATTAAACCATACCAATATTTCCTTATACCAAAATACAACTGACTATTGCCTAATACAGTCTAAATAAAAGAAACAAACAGAAGAACTAATAAACTAAACCCTCTCCCCTCTCCCTTGACCACTTGGTTCAGCCTAACAAGGTAATTGGTATCTGCTGGAGGCCTGTGGCTGCATTCCCATGTGTGCACTCCATGAAAACACGCCCTGGAAGCAGACCTCAAAGAGAGAGCAATTAGTAGGGTTCCCAAAATAAAAGCACAATCCAGCTCCCTCACAGGTACCAGTACAAAAGTCTAGTCTGCTCAAAATAAATGCTTAAATGAGTTTTTCTGTATCTTGTTTACTGTTTTGGTTCACTCTCTTTCTTCTCTTAGTGTTGTTTTTGGCCTCAGCTGGCAGCTGTTTTCAGTGAAAAAGCTCTAAAACCCACTGAACACTTCCTGCTCAGCACCAAACAGCCGAGACAGCCATAGCAACTAGCTGGTGAACACAGTAGAGTATTTAGCAGAACCGATGTTTCCCTGAGGAGTTGGTAGAGACCAAAAACAGAGCTAAGAGGTATTTCTTAAATGTTGTCTTTTCTTGTTACAAACTAAATTACAGTTTAAAGCCCAAAGATATTCAGTTTACTTTTATAAATGATGAAGAAAAGAAATTCCCACATTTTATGCTCTGTTATAATTCTGCTTCACTATATTTCAGAGGCAAATATTGTACTTACTCCACTACATTTATCTGACAGCTTTAGTTGCTTTGCAGATTAAAATCATATCCAAATATGGTGAGAGGACAGTGAGAGAAGCCATTCTGCTGCATGAGTACTTTTACGTTCGACACTTATATTTATGTACAGTAGGACTGTTCAGTCACACCAAAACTCACTGCTGCTCTGCTTGTTTGTGATTTGATGAACAAAAGTAAAATAACATTTTAATTTGTATGATTTTAAGTGAAATTTATAATCAAGCTTCTGAAAGGTGTTGAATGAAGGCCACAGTCATAAATAATACCTTTTTATTTGTTGTATTGAAAAATAAAACACTATACCATCGTGTACAGAAGACAATTCAGGCAGAAACTGTTGTGTTACAGTGAAAGCATACTTGTTAACCGTATGCAAAACATGGAATACATTGCATGTGAGTCCAGTTGGATACCATGGCATCTTATTTCCAAATCACTACACCCCACAGGCTGAATGTCAATGACAATAGACTTATTTATTCACTCTTTCTCTCTCTCTCTCTCTCTCTCTCTCTCTCACACACACACCCACACACAGTTCTCTCTGCGTGTATCCGCAAATATTTACACAGATAATATTTTTCATCAAATGTAGAAAAATTGCATATAAAAACATCTTCAACCCACATTTCACAAAAAGTTGTGTCAACACAGAAGTGCTCAGTTTGGCAGAGTAAACAGTGTGTGTATGTGGCCACATGTGGATTGAGCCATGCAAAGAAAAACAAACAAACTTATACATTTAAAATGCAATACAAACTTTGTGTCCACATTCAAACTCTATGCCCTATAACACAGTATTGATCTCTCAAATAAATTGTTATCTACTGCTTTGTTCTCAGAGAAAAACACAGAATACATTAAGTGAATTTATTTAATTCTGTAGCAGTATTTGTCTGCCTGGTGTTTTATATTAGATGCAGGTGGTAGCTCTCAGGATAACGTACTGAGAAAAATGGAAAAGGTCGGCTTTGGTGAGCCAATGGAATGATTTGTAAAAGCACAAATGTTCTCCTTCAGAACGATCATATACAGTAGAAGTTCCTTTTCTGTCAAACAAAGCTTTTCTTTTTGTCACTCTGACAGTACACTAAGAGTATTTATTTTTCATGCATTAAAGACATTGTGTTGCATACAATGTCAGTATGGACAACACCACAGAGCGGCCATGTGAATGCTTGCATTTATTCTGTTTAATACAAAGCCACAGCTGTCATCTCGTCACTGTTACTTAAGATGAGCTTGACTGTTACAGAGCGTAAATCTCCCATTACAGTGTGTTTTTTCATTTGCTACTTGTGCCTTCAATTGAGAAAGGCAGTCTTTGAGAATCCATTTATACTTGTGGTGGCCTTATAGTTGAGGAAAGGCAAAGAGCAGATGCAGTCTTGATATTTCAAACAGAAAACTAAATATCTGACTTTGTGGTTTAATGGTGTATTGAGTGTTGAGTTTTTATTGGCAGAACAAAAGCATGCTGTGCATGCCTTTTTCAACTGTCACCCTTCTATGCACCCACACAAAGAATATGTTTTATTAACAGCATTTCAGAGTGAAAACTTGTGAAAAGGACTGATGAATAAGACATTCAACTATTATTGCTTAGTCTCTTGAAACTGGCTCAAACAAATTACAGCTTACTGACAGTGTTAGTGAAAATAAATGTGGTGTTCATTCCTGTAAGGGTTGTGTGTGTGAATCAGCTGACCCAGATACATCCCCCAACATAATGTTTCAGTAGTTGAATTGCCACTTGCACAAATATAGTTCACTCATTAGTTTCAGAACTTAAGAACACCCTTAAAAGAAAAAGCAACAAAAGCTTAAAAATCTGATTTATAATGTGCCAGTGTACCATTAATCAAAGCTATGTCTAATGGCTGCAGCAAGATGAATTACTTGTCAACATTACCTTTTTGGCTCGGGACATGAGTAGAAACATTAGATACCTTTAAAAAATAGTCAACTTGCTCTGAAAAGTGAGTTAAAGTGCATGACCGTTTTGCGACAGTGCTGTTTGTGTAGAGACCAGTTTAAAGAAATTGTATGGGTGTCGTAGAAGGGTTTTGTACACTTTGGGTGCAGAGAATTAAGCTGAAGGAAAAGGGAATTCAAACATTTACTAATTTAGCATGCTATTTTTCTTTTCTGGTCGCTCATTACATTGTGGGAAATTTTGTTGTAAATTGGCTAGTAAAATCTAACATAATTATTTGAAAGCAAAGAGCACAACTAGACTAGGATAACTGAAGCAAAGTTATTTAGTGGGTAAAGGAGAATCTATTCAAGACATCTGCTAACACAAGAAAAAATTATCCATGTGATACCAAACCCTCACCTCTGACATAAAGAAGTGCTTGTGTCATTGACTTGAAAGCATAGCGCTCTACAGTGCTCATGAGAAACAGCAGCTTTTATCCTTGGCATAAACATGACAAAATGTTAATTCAAGTGTTCAACATGTAAATAAGACAATGACACAATGAGCTACGTACTGATGATCTGCATAGAAAACTGGCTGCCATAATACAACTTTTTGATTTTAATTCTTAAAGGCTCCTTAATAGATTGCTTCCCCCCAAAAAAGAGCGCGCTTATTAATGTGAGATCAAACTGAGGGATCGGGAAAGCTACAGCATTTGCAGCAAATGACACATTTAACACAGAGTTTCTCAATCTTGGCGACAGATCGCATGTGGGGTTACTTCATATTTGGAATAGGCTACAAAAGCATGACATACTCATATTCAAATGTAAATACTGTGAATACATGACCTGAGAAAGGTCTGCTGATGTGAATAAACTTGTGCTTCCCTCTTTAAACAGTCGCCAAGAGAGAAGAGCTCATTACAGTCTCTAATATGGGCAGACACATTGATACAAAGCTACAATGTCACTCAATTGAACTCCAAAGAAAGACAGAATTCACTTTTTTACAGTCATCACAAAAGATTTGATGACTGCACAAACGTTTATCTACTGTAAATCCAATATTCATAGTCATTTTAATGTATATTAAAAAAATCTTGAGATACTGATTAAATAATGTTGTTTTTCAGGTTTCAAATGAAGAGAAATTACAGTTACAAATACTGAATAGCAAAAGGCCGTTTGTATTGAGTTTGAGTGCTTTGACAGAGTGCAGTTCTCTATTTATGCAGCTGAAGGCCGCAACAGTCAGCAGATAATGAACAGAAGGTGTGCATTTCATAGTGAGTCTTCATACAGAGAGAAGACTACGCACAAGGTGGGTTTTATGCAATGTCTTCTACATTAGTTATTTCTGAGGCAGATGTAGCGCTTTTACTATATGCTTTAATATACCTCAATGAACTTGTGTCACAATAAAAGTTTTTAATTATCACCCACTAAGTTACAGGGTCATTATTCTAATGTATTTATTGTTGGTGAGAAGTGAACAAAGGCAGCTTCCTCAGTAAACCTTTTGAAGGATGACTGACTTTTTCTAACTGCAAGTCATTCAGTTGGAAAATCGTATTAAGCATTAGCAGTAGCGTTATTTACTTAAGATCATTCCCGTATGTGTAAAGTGCATATTAAATCTCAGCACTGTGCAAATCTCAATGTAGGGCCATACATGTGTAGAGCCTGAAAGGGCATCATGGGAAATGTCTGTGCACATGCAACATTTAAACATCACTGCAGCAGCAAATGAGATGATCCAGCTGGCCTGTTATACTGTTATAGAACAATTAGAATTTGAGTGTAATTGTACTGTGTATTTCATACAAGTGAACAACTAACTATTTAAATGTGAAGCCAGTTCACAGATTGTTCCCCTACAGTGTCCAAAATAAATCTTGCAGAGAGTATAAATTAAGCTCACAGGACATAAACACCATCACAATTCATCATAATACTCACATGCTGTGAAAAGACAAAGTGCACAGCAAAGCCTTCATTATGCCGGATTCACACAGGAACTGCTAAATTTAAGTTCTGACTGATTAGTACAGAAGATTTAAAATTAAAAACACATCAGTGAAATAAAGTGAAATACAATAAACATTGTAATATGTATTTATGCATTTATATACATTTACTGTGTCAGAATTAAAGGAAACTTGAGAGGCAATCATTTAGCTTTTTGTCTTAAATAACTGAATAAATTGTTTTTCATTGTGACATTAATTTTCAATGCCACATTAAAATCAAATCACAACACTGAAAATAAAGTGTAAGCAGTAAGTGGCATAGACCTGTAAATACTAAATGCAAAGCACAAAGCATAAATTTTCATGAGGAGGTGAAGGGGAGCTGTTTTCTTTGTTTTTGAGACAGAGAAAGTTAAAAACAATCAACTTTCCAATCACAGCTTTGGGGGGTGTAACCATTGACTGTTTTAAGGAACGGGTTGTGCTGCAAGGTGTACAAATAGACAGAGAGATCAATCAATTCTTGGTAACTGTTGATAGCTAATTAGTGTTAGCTTGCAATAAACACACAGCAAATATATACATAAAAAGGAAATAACAATATGTACAGTATTTCACTTTATTTCTTTTTTTGATTGGTTTTAATTTAGGCATTTTAATCTTCCATAAATTTGACTGTTCAGACTGCGAATAATTAAAGGAAAAATCCCACCTTAAAACACTGACAAACCGTGCACCTTGCGTTTTTGCATCCATTTTAGTGTTTCGTGGAGTAACTGGCCTAATTTGGTCAGTGTTAGGCTGCAATATTTCCAGATGCCACAGCAACACTTGATTGCAAAAATCACCATCACTGAATGTCAGATTCTGGTGAATATTCTTCATAATCAGAGAGCAAGGAGAGCAAGGATACAGCCACAATCTGCAGTCCGGAGAAAAATTCACTCTCTCTTGCTGTGCAAATTGAGGCCACCACATTCATACAATCCACAGCTAAATGCAACTGTTTGACAGTTGATGTCAAACAACTGTGTGTTGAAGTTCTCGAAAACACATGAAATCTAAGAAACTAAGAAAAATAAAGTGATTACACTAAAACAGAAGGAAAAACAAACCATGGAATGCATTCAATATGGTTATACAGGTGTGAAACATTCTCTAAGGGTGGATATTGCATTAATATTATACTTCACAGCAGACAAATGTATTTTCTAAATTCCCTTCCACCACAGGGAGGTTAGTCAGGCTCAGCTATAAAGTGAAACTGGTCCTAGTGGGATTCATCGTCGTAGCCAAATAATGATTCAGGTCAGTGATTCTACAGAATACCTCTTGTACCCAGCGAGTTATTACAGTTAGAGGTCATGGTATTTCCACTGTAGATATAACTCAAAATAAACTGCAGTCTGGGTCACATGGGGATAAATCAATGCTTCATAAAAACACTGCTTAGTGTTCAAAGCCATCCTGTACTAAACATTAAACAAGGGATTTAAGATGACTAATTTGTGCTAATCAGAAACTGCAGCCTTAAAGCACCAATGTTAATCAAGTGGACACATTACATTCTTATAAATGAACACAATCAGTGTGTCTTGATTGTAAGGAAACAACCATAAGAATTTAAAATGGAGTGATGAATTCCAACACTCACACTACAGTAATAAGACACAAATGTGGATATTATGCTTGTATGTGCGTGTGTGTGCGTGTAAGGGATTCGTGCTTCCAGTGCTACACAGACAAACTCATTGGTCTAAACTGCATATTCATTGCTCAGGCACTTGTTTTAAGTCATAAAAAAAACAGAATAAAAATGGACTCCCTCTGACGTTTGATGGACTGGTCACATCCTTTCATTCTGCTCTTTATATCCCAGCATTAAAAGACACTTAATTTTCTCCGTGCGTCTCAATTCCATGGTGCAAACCACTCGAGCCGTTCCACTTTCTGGGAACAAAAAGGTGTACCACTGCGAATTCAGCTCTATTGCTTTGATCTCAGAGGTTGGATGTCATCCAACTTATAACAGATAAAAGGCTTTGTGAGTGTGTGGATGTGTTAAATATCTCTGTGTCAGAAGCTGGACTCGGGCACTGTCCTTTTGCGTCCCAGCGAGGTTGTGCTGTAACGAGTCCTCTGCAGGGTGCCATAAGACGGTTTGTCTGATGTCAGGCTGCGGGATGGTGCTGGGGCTGTAGACATCCCATTACGATGCAAAGATGCTGTTCTACGCATGCTCTGCTCTGCTTTGGAGGGGATGTTGGAGGAGCTCTGGGAGCGTTTGATGTCAACAGTGGTTCGTCCAACCTTCCCATTTGCCAGCTCATCACCCGGATGGCCCGAGCCATTAGACATGCCTCCTTCCACCCCAGTTCCTCCTCCTGCTGCTCCGTTGGACAGTGACAGCCTAGAAAGGGTCCTTCTGCCTCCTTCCTCACCCTCCTTGGACTTCCTTGAGTCCCTGTCTTTCTTCAGGAAGTTACCTTTGAAGAAGGAGAGCAGTCCCTCATGATTCTTGGGCACTTCACCTTTCTTGGTCTTAGAGTTTCCTTCATATGTACTGTGGTGTTCCCTATCAGCCCTGTCGCCTTTTTGCCTTCTCAGAGTACCATCATGAAGGCTGGGAGTACTGTAGCTGGGCTGAACTCCAGCACTGGAACTCCTTTTTGTCTCAGTATCCTGGGAAGCTTTGGAGGAGCTCTGTTTCCTGGCATCCTTCCTCCTGGTGAGGGTGTTACTGCTAGAGCTACTGCTGATATTTGTGGTGCTCTCATCTCTTGTCTGGCTCCCCTTGCTGCGTCTCAAGCTGGCTGTTTTATCTGATGGCCTCCTCTGGCCCTCCGGGACCTGTGGAGACTCATATGGCAGCTCATCTCCTGCCTTACCCACACAACTTATGCTCCCAACACTGGAAGATCGGATATTGGCTGCAGCCCGGCCCTCAGCAGCATCCTTTGTGCCGCGTGGTTCACTCATCAATGTTACTATTGGATCCTTTGTGCACCGGGGCCGCCGGCCAGATTCCAAGTACTGTACTAGCTCCACAGGGGCAGGATCTTGGACAGATGGAGGCACTGGATCAGGTTTCCGCCTGTCCTTTGAACCAAAGGACCAGCGCAGGGGAAGCACTTTGCTCAGGGTGTCCTTGGTCTTGCTGGGAGCTCTCATGCTCACGCTGCGTCCCTGAAGACCCCTGATAAAAGGCCTGCTCTCAAAACCTCCTAAGAATTGAAAAGAAAGAAAATGTATAGAGGAAAATGTTTTAGTTTTTACATTTAAATGCAAACAATCAATAAGCTACTAAACTGATAAGGGCAAATCCTGGGTGTGACCCCTTACCTCTTTCCTCTTTAGAACCATTGTCAAGGAAGACTGGAGACTCAGGCGAGTCAGGTATGGAAGATGGGCAGGTGGTGGAGGATCGAGAGACTAGACTGCCTCTCTTACTGTCCCCTGTCAGCCGGATTAGCCAGTGGTCTGACATTGATGAACTTGTGGATCCTGTGTGAGACACAGAGGGAGGAGAGGATCAGAGGAGGAATATAAACCATAAAAGAGTAATCCAACGATTTAGCATTGCACTCCCGTAACACTTTTGGACTCATGACGGACAGTAAAAAAAAAAAAAAAGATGAATATTTGATGAAGCAGAACCAGAGATAGTGTCTTTTTTATTCCATGCATTCTTCTTCTTTGGCAAAACCTGGCGCCTACGTTACCCACAATTCAACCTGACCGCCAACAGTTCTGTCTGAGATTTGGAAGTGTTATGCTACTAGCAGCTTATGTAGCCTTGAGCTGTTAGCCTCAAGCGGACATGAGGAGCTACAGAGGTCTGGCAAGCTGACTTCTTTCTGAGTCCACACCCCCAGATCTTTCTCAGTTTCAAACTTGGAGTCTTCATCTCCAACCGCCACAGGAAAATTGCCTCAAGTGACTGATCACTTGAGGCAATTCATCAGAATTCACTCAGCTACCTCTGGAGCCTCAAAAGGCTTCATATAACTTCTTTCACATATGCAGTAGTACTTCCCAAGACCTGTTAACAGACTTTGATGTGTAAAACTGGTGGAGTTTCCCTTTAAAGGAACAGTTCATCCCAAAGGGAGAGTTCTGATGTCATTTAAGATTAAATTAAGTTTGTATAAACACAAACACAGTGACATAGTTTCTTTAGATCCATTACACTGGCAGCAGTGGTGGAGGAAATATTCAAAGCATTTACTTAAATGTAGTAATACCACAAAAACTCCTTTACAAGTATTACAAGTCTTGCATTCAAACTTTTATTTACATAACTGCAAAATGTACCGTGCCAAATACGCGTTAATGTGTAAGCAGCATTTTAGTGTTGTATCTAGCTGAGGAGAAACTACAATTAAGTGCTTTACATACTATTTGGTAGTTTAACCTATAGCAATGCGTTATGCTTTATAAGTTAATCATATATATCTTTAACTATTAAGCATAGCTGTCAAGTAAATGTAGTAGTCAAAAAGTTTAATATTTGCCTCTATGTAGTGGAGTGGAAGTATAAAGTGGCATAAAATGTTTGTACCTCAAGTACTTGAGTGAATACACAGGGGAAAAAATGTTCCACCAACACATTTTGCTCTGGGTCATTAAATGTGAAAAAACAATGCTTTTATGTTTGTTATGTGTGCCACCTGGCCGCCTTATCCTCTGTACTCCAGAGCCCGTAACCTGGAATTGATGGAGGTCCGCCACCATTGACTTGTTCCAATCCTTTAAATGCATAATCGCTGTCTATCTCCTCCATACGGACAGGTTTGGAGGCTTACAGAAGGGGAAGACATTTAGGAATAGATAAACACAAGTGTAACCTATGTGCAAGTCTTGTACCGGACAGGAAAAACCTTTACTGAAACACTGCTTATTGATTGGTCACTGCAACTGATCTGATGGGACTGTAAAAGTAGCAGGTTGCCATCGAAACAACATCACTGTAACAATTAGACTGCGTCAAACTCCATGTGGGGACAGAAATATCAGTACCAACCATGTCATTCTGTCACATTTTCCTTTTCTGTTTCTAAATGAAATATGTCCACATGCCTACATTTTTTTCATTCGCCAAAGGGAATCTTCTTTTCACAGTAAGAAATGTGTTTCCTTCCCAAGTACATTTCAGCTTAGGTAGGGAGCGTGGGCGAGCCAATCTCTCACACCAGAGTCAGCTACTATTTTGACTTATCACTCCCATGCTATCTAAGTTTGGCTTACAGTATGGACCTTTTCACACGCCAATTATATTGGCTTTATTGAGAGCATTTGAAGCTATTTTCACTGCTGTCTCATGTCTGTTCTGTCACTCATGACGAGATTTGAATAGTCTTTCAGTCACTCACTTCCTCAGGAAAAGAGTAGAATGGTGGGGGGAAATAATGGTAAATACAGTGTATGCTCACTGAAACTTTTTCTACTACTTTTTTTTCTTTGAGCAGCAGACAGTGTGTTAAGCAGATATGTTTATCTGCAAAATAACTTCTATTTGCGGCTTTTTTCCATTAATAAAATGGTTATCACATTATTTGCACACATTTTAAGAGATGTAAATAGCAACAGCACTATGTGACATTTTTCAGAAAATGAATCTGCCTATCTGAAAAGTCTATTGATTGATTATGGTGAAGTAAATCATTTTAGAATGCGAGTTATGCATGAACATGGCTCTGCAGCACTGTGTCAAGTAACTCCATTTCAAAGGGATAACATGCATAATAATTAAGATCTTATTTTCATTTAATATTTTGTAGGAAATTAATAAGAAGTATATATAGCAATCATTTTACAGAGAAATTCATTCAATGGGCCTATGCCACATTATTTAAAGCCTCTGAAAACCTGGTTTCAAATCTTAAGTATTTCTGTGGAACATTAAATATTCATGATTAAATAAAATAAAAGCAACAATCAAAGTAAAAAACAAAATCTTTGTTATTATTTATTACTAGTTCAACACTGAAAAGCTAATCTGCTTCATTGGGACAGTGTGGGTGTGGTTTGATCAGATTTGACTTAAAGTGCACAAGCAAACAACAACACTACTGTGACAGGAGAGATACGAGAAGGCACAAATAACAAACTGTGAAGAACTCATAATTTCAGCTTTAAATTCTACTATGTAGAGAGGAATACCTTTGTTCCCCACGTAATCTTGCCTTTTCACAAGGAAAGTCTCTTCTCAACCTTCACTCTGATCTGTTTCAGCCTCTCATGTGGACCTGTTTCATCATTTCATTTAATCTTGAGTTTGTTTGTCATTCACGTGCACACGGTTGACACACACACAAGAAAATGCGAGCCAGGGTGTGTTTGTGGTTATTTTGTTTTTGGGCCTGACTGACGTGGGATAAAAAGAGGGCTAAAAACAAACAAGACGATGGCTGCAGGTGGGCACATTATTATTTATACAGAGGCAGAAACAGTGTGTGACATTTTAAATGTGGACACGACACACTGACACTAGGGAAAGTACAATTATGTGGTAAAAATGTGTGCAATTCCTGATAGTAGTTGGAAATAGTGTTCTTTCTGACATGTACTGTCTAATCACATACACTGCACACAAATAGGGTTGAAGGATTATTGTTCCTTTAAAAAGTTCATAATGTTACACATTTGCTGACCTTTACTATCATGCACTAACTCACTATTGAGCAAAAAATTCTTCCTGTCTGCCTTTTCATCTGGTGGTTGAGTCATTTCTGAATGCATTTATTTTTCTTTTGGCCTACGGCACTCAGTACACAGAAACAGACTGGAGGCTCCACCCCCCTCCCCTGTGACCCTGCGCCAGACGGATGAGGGTTTTTTAACATTTCCTTTCAGATTTATTCTAAGTTTGTCTTTGATGCTGACAAAGCCAATACCAGGCTTCTCCAATGTTTGATGCGAAGAGTGCAGCCTGCACATTTAATCACATCTGGGTATGAAAGGCACCGCATGGAATAAATGCAGATAATATATAATAAAGAAAATGTCATATGAACAAGAACTCAACTCAAGTGTACTTTCAATTGTACACCTAGTTTTTGCACAGATGACGTTGTTGCACAGACTTGTGGCTGTTTTTGTGATCGTGATCGTGAAAGACATTATGATGCGCCTTGAGTGTGAATCCAGCAGATGCAGAATAAAATGTAATGGTTGCAGATATCTACAGTTTCCCTGCATTCACACAATTGAATGAAATGTTCTAGTGGCTGCCAGCTCCCAGCTCTCCCCACTGTGCCTTCAAGCAGATGTTTGAGATTGCTGTGTCATGATTAATGTACAACCGGGGGAGTAGGCACCGTGGTAATGTAACCATGCTGAACATTAAATATTGGTAGAGAGTTTTATTGTTTACGTACATGTGAAAATCAGAGACACCACAAGCCAGGAGCTGTAAAAGTCTAAAAGTAAAAAATGGACGCAATAAGTTCCCTAGAGTCTCACTTTAGCTCACACAGAGCTCCTAAATATCCATAACGATGGGACGACAAGTTTTGTTTTCAATATTTCTCAATATTTAAAGTTTTATCACCTGACCTATTATTTCAAGAGATCTAAGATGTGGATTATATGTTTTGTATGCTATGATTCTGACAGTGAGTATCCAGTGATATTTTCTTTAAACTACTTGCCAGTCCAGTGGTTGTAGTGTTTGTACCCGCATATTGCGACTCTGAACCTGCTTCAAGGCACAAAAGGCGCCATTATCACAGCAACTCATTAAGGAGGAACACCAGGAAAGCGGTCATTCACGATGTTCAAAATGAGCCTTTATGAAGTAGATAAGTAGAGTGGTCTAGTGCAAGTCACATTTCTGCCCTACTAACAAGCTCTTCCACATGCTCTTTTATCCATTGAATGATGAATGTTTTCATGTTTGCGAGTCATTTGATACCTCTTACGGAGCAACTGGCCGACCATGGAGGAATGGTGTTGCGTCTCTGGTAGAAAAGGATGTAGGCTCCTCTGGTACAAACTTCTTCCTCCGGCACCAAGTCCACGCTGCTGTCATCGTAGCTATACCAAAGTCCATCCACTGAATTCCTACAGTAAGCTGGATTAGAAAATGACAAGTATGAACATACCTAATTCAGTGGAAATTACGAGAAAGTGCTCACATGAAGTCAAGCAAAACTTAAAGGATGAGACTGTCGTTGTATGTTTTTCATCAGCAGCAAATCCTATGAAGAGAACAAAACCAGCAATTCATTTTCTGAAGTAATGCCTGTGAAACTGAAGCTATATAGTTTGTTACTACATGCTATAGAACGCTAAATACTATTTACAACACATAAACGAGCTATACCTTTGAATGTAGGTGGCATTTTTCATCATTGCATTGAGTGTCAAATGTATTTCAGCTCCCTGAACCAGCAAAGCCTTGTAAACAACCATTGCCGAGACAGGGAGCTGCATTCTAGAAGTTCCTTCAGAGTAAACTATGCTAGCTGCGCTCATTGCAGAGGATGTATGGCTCAAGTATGAAGGTATGGCTCTTTATGTTTTATTGGTCTTGGGTGACAGTTCTGTTGCATGGATGAATAGGCAACATTATGTCAGGCAAGGTTATCTAGAAAATTCTTGGTTGAAAATATCTGTCTGTCATGGGATTTGTTTATGCTAACCTTATCTTTTAACTTGTGCAAGTAAACTCAGTCTGCTTTACATATAAAAATCCATAAAGAGGCTTAGATATATGGTATCACATACAAACTACATAGAAATTGTACATACATATGACACACAGAGAATCCACCGTCTGTCAGGTGACAACAAATGGACACATTATAATTTCAATATTTAACTTTAATTTTAGGTAAATGATGCATCACCCCACTATGTCCATGTCATAATGAATGAGGTTCCCACTTCCACCTCCATACCATAAAAGACCCAGAGACAGCATGCAACTGTGCGCACAAGTTGTCATGGCAATGACTGCTCCATCTTCCTCATCTCACCCAATTCACCTACATATTGGCCTCGGTGCTGTGTGCTTTCACCAACCATCCCCTGCAATTACAGACGTAGCCTTGCCTTCACCCTGTGAGTCAAGTTTCCCATCCTGCAAATCACCTGAACTCATCATCTATGTACTGGCCACTGGGGCTGGGCGATATGTCAAACTTTTCCTTCACGGTATATGTAAATCACGATACACTAATTGTTCTGTAAATTCAATTATGAAATGGTTTAAAATAACCATACCGTACTTAATACTCTGCATTTACAATTTCACTCTCCTCCATGTTTTCTTGTCACGCTCTTCTTCAGCTGCGGTTGGCAAACCAGCTGACCGCCACCAACTGTCGCTCTCATGTCACGTGGGAACGTTGTAAGCAGTCCTGTGGGCCAAATCACTTTGTGAATCCAGCTCTGATTTGCTACATAGCCTGTCCTGAATATATAGCAGAGACACTAAGGGTTAGCTCCCGTGCCAAATCTCTAAATAAATAAATAAATGATCTCACTTATATAGCGCTTTTCAACCTTCACGGTTCCCAAAGCGCTTTATAGCTAAGTCTCATTCACCCATTCACTCACACATTCACACACCAATGGCGACCGAGCTGCCATGCAAGGTGCTGGTCTCCATCGGGAGCAACTTAGGGTTCAGTGTCTTGCTCAAGGACACTTCGACATGACGGGGGCAGCCGGGGATCGAACCCCCAACCCGCTCTAACCAGCTTCACCTCCCGTGCGACAGTGCTAACCACTGCGCTACCATGCCGCCCACGGTGTACACATGTCTACCGTCATGTGGTATATACCTATCGGCCAGTGTGTCTCCCAAAAGCAGAAAGTAATACTAATCTACAAATGGAAATTACTCTGCATCAGAATTTGGCAGGAAGTAGTTTTATTTTGAAGTCTAGCCCTTCATTCTATTCAATTAAACATTTTTTTTCAACAATTTAAAAAAAAAATCATATATTATATCATATATGAGCTTTCTTCTTTAATCAATTATTTCGAGAAAGACCTTCCTCACATAGAAACATATCAGTTAATTTCAATTTATGAAATGTAGAAAGGTCTTAACGACTGCTTGGGCACTTTTGGCAATTACTGGAAATATATCACACAAGTAGGGACTTACTTTACCACTTGCAATTACTGCCGGTGTGGGTATTGGAGGTACCAGAGTTTACTGATCCAATGTCTCAAATTGTGGTCAAAGAGTTGTATCCAAACTTTTACAGCTTTTAAACACTTTTCAAGCCAAGTTTTTCAGTCCTCTGCACCCGAACCAACACGACCTACTACAGTGAAATAGTGAGATTCTGCATCATGACTGAATGATGATATCTCAAAAGAGTTCTCCACCAATTTATTTTGCGCTCCTATTATTATTGTCAGACTATAGACAATGATGTGTAAAATTGGTGGATTTCCCCTTTAAATTTGTTTTTTAGTTACTTTATTTCCAGACACTTCTGAAATAATTGAAATGTCAAGATCAGCTCACCTTCTTTTTCAGTTGTCATGGAGATAGCTCGGCTTGTCATCACATGACCTTGGTCATGGGACTTTGTTTCATGTGTGAACAGGTGGTTAAATAACAGAGGTGGGTGGGGGTGGGAGGTGTATCCATCGCCATGACAACTAAGCAAATCCATCCGCTGATGAAGACCACGAGATGTGATTTTAAAGAACTTCAACAGTAAGAATTAGTGGTAAGATGCAGCCAATCACATGTACTGGCCTCATTAATGTTTTGCTGGAGAGTGGCAGAACAATAGCAAACACGTTTTCCTGTACTTCACATTGGTTTTGTCCACGGCTCATCCACAACTTTGAACTTTCCACTTGAACTAAAATGTTGTCTACCTTGCTGACTTTGTGTACTTTGACACTTCAGGACAGGGATGGGACAACATCTTGTCCTCTGTGTTTGTACCTAAATGCCAGATTCTCTCTGTTCTCTGTTTGCAAGATGCTGTTGTTACCCTGAAATTTGCTAATAAATCCTGATCACAACATAATCCCACCGCTCAATGTTCCGATCTTTCTTTCCAAAAACAACAAAGTGTGTTTATAAAAGCACATAAATAAGTGTAACAGAAACTGCAATCCTACAGTCTGGATGTGCCAGAGAGGACTTGATAGGATATGTGTTAAAATGCTGGTCAGATCAACAGTCAAACACATAGTCAATAGTAAAAAATGTTAGTATTTTTAGCTGATATATGACTCAAAACTGTCATTCATTTATAGTGTTTCAGCACTTGTTCATTCATTTGACAATGACACAAAGAAAATAATGTATTATAGCTCCCAAATCCATACCAGTATAATGTCCTCCATGCATTCCTCCATGATGGTTACACACAGCGTAGAGGTCGTACAGATAGTCATGGGGGAGGATCATGTCGGCAGGTTGGTGGTGTTGGCCTGAGGGCTGCTTCCAGGAATGTGGCCAGGCTCCTAAGTTCAGGTTCCTCATACTTTGACTCCTCTTTACTACATGGGGGGCCATGTCCAAACCAGTCAGGGGGAAACGCACCAGGGTTGACAGCTTGTTCCTCCGCTCGCCTACCTGTTTCAACAGTTATTATTTATATATACAGTACATATATGCATAACACATTTTTATGTGACAATCTGTGAGGAGTGGATCTAACAAAAATAAATTAAACACTGTATTGATCAAACAGCTCTCAAATTAATTTTAATTAATAGTGTATTAAATAAAATGAAAACTAAATAAACTGCATAATATAAAACACTAATAAAAATGATATCGTTTTGAAATAATATCATGTCAAAGACTAATCACGGGCAGAAAACTATACTGTCACAGCAGGATTTTTGCTTTTAATTGGAAAAAACATATAAAAAACATCTGCTTGCCACTAAGAGAAGTGCAGCAGCTGTGATTCAGTATGGATTTTCCCTTCAAAATTATTTTAACTATTGAAGACCCAATGCCCCTCCTGGCAACTTATCAAGACGGGTCTGCATACCCCCACAACCTTAAGAACTGTGTTGTGCAGGTCACTGGTGTCTCCTATGCAAAACTGGTCCTTGGTACAGACAGAGTGATTGACTGAATTCTAATACCAAGAATGAGAAAAATCACATTGGTCAGAGGAGGGAAACCACAGCGAGGGACGGGACCTTGCGGGCAAGTGCCTGATGGAGTTGGCTGGGGTTTGGGCTCAGGGCTCAACATGGTGCCACCTGCTTATGAAGCCACCATCAGTGAGGAGAGGTGGAGGGGTGCCAATCAGGCACTGAATGAAGGTGGAGGCTTAGCTAGACTTTACCTTGGCTGCAAAAATGGTTTTTGGTATGTGTAATGTCACCTCTCTGTGAGGCAAACAGCCAGACGTTGTGTGGGAGGTTGAGTGGTGGCAGCCAGATAAAATTGGGATACTTTTGAGGACAGTGCCAGCTGTGAAATGAAACGCCTTGATAGAAGTTGGACTGTCTCCTTTTCTGAAGTTGGCCAAGATGAGAAGTGCCATCAGTCAGGGACTGCACTGATATTTTGATGGGTAGTGATTAAAAAAAGAAAAAGCAAAGCACTCGGGTTCACACACTCTCGCACAAATGGCACTCCTAACTCTGTACAAGGATCAAAGAAAATACGGCGTGTTTTAAATAAGGAAGAGAAGGCCACAATGTATTAAACAGAATATGATATGCCCTTGTTGTAAATGTGTGTCATTAAAGTTGCCATTGGCCGACTATTTCAGTCGGCATTCTCCTCCCGTTCCGCTAGCTGCGTGTGATTTGTTTAAAGACATACAAACAAGCCAGAGCGTTTCCCCTATCCCAGAATGATAGTGGGTTGAGCCAAACCTGGTGGAGATAGGTCTGACTATGTGAGACTACAATAATTGTTTATATGCTTTACTCACAGGTATGTGACTTGACCTAGATATGAACCGTCGGTAGCATAAAATAATATAATGTTAGTAACTAAAGGCAGAGCCCTCACCTCTCCTCCTCTCTTCTCTTCTTCTTACAGTTTCAGGCGCACCAAACGTAGCTGCTGCGTGAATCACCCACATTATGATAAAAGACAGCTTATAATATTCATTCACACAAAAAGAAAGAAATGTGTGCAGAGTTCTTCCTCAAATCAGTCACTGAAAGGAATGAATGCCAATATAAACTGGAACTTGTCCCAATGACGACATCAGCAGCAGCAGCAGCAGCAATACAAAAAGAATTACAGTAATATTATTATAATAATATTTATTTATTTCATCTAGAAAGGCTCTTGAGCCAAACAGGACACAGGGCAGAAGCTTGAGCCACTGCAGCCACTATGTGTGGACCGTCCTAGTGCCAGGCGTGGATGGGGATCCTAATGAGTCCCCTATGAATGCTACTGTGTTGGAGTTTGTCCCAGAGACTGAGAGGGTGGCCAAACTGGGACTGTACGTGTATGTGTATTGCAGACGGAAAGCTCTTACTGCTGTTGGTGCTTATGAATGGCAGAGCAGTTTGTAGTATAGAGTGCTGCAGGGATGACATAGCATCGCCCTGGTTCCCTCAATAAAAAAGGCAATGGGATTTTTCCACTTACGACACTTGCACGTTTTGTTCAGCAAGATAATCTTCACAAATAAACTCCACTTGTATGATTGTTGAAGCGTAAATATAATCACCAGGAGTAAAAAGCTAATGCTGGCTATAAATGGACAACACCACGGTCGCATTACTTCAACGTCACCACCACTAGGCTTCCAACATGTAAGATAATATAGATAGATAGATATAGAGTATACACACAACAGGGCTGTAAAGGCGGACTAGTGAGTAGACGAGTTTCAGTGTTCGGCATTAGGACGTTTAATGTCCCAGACAACCTCTGGTGTCTCATTTAGCCACTTATTAGCAACCACCGTTTTTAAGACACGTAAAACCTTCAAAATTCACAAGTGGGGTATTTATTGATGTATTTTATGGCGTAGAACAAAGATGAGTTAAACTTTGACCAGTGGGTGGCGCTAGAGGAAAAGTCAGGGGATCGCCAAAGCCATTAGGAGACCTTGGGGTCCATGAATGTGTGTACAAAATGTTATGGCAATCTGTCCAATAGTTCTCAAGACATTTTATGAGATGGACCAACCCACAGACTGACATTGCCATCCCTAGGGCCATGCTAGAAACTGATGTGCAGTGTTCTGGCATCTGATAAACCTAGACGGTAACAGATCTATAAATCCATCCAGCAGTTGTGGAGATATTTCAGTCTGGGCCAGAGTAGTTGAGGGACAGACAGACGGATGGACGGACCAACCAACCTACCAACCGACTTAAGACGTAAAGACAAAGCTCAATTATAAATTATAATCAAATCTGCTTTTCACATGACAGTCACGCTGAGATGTTTTTCACCAGCTGTCAGCCAGTCATGAACTTGAAGCTGTTTTATCGTAGGCCAAGCACAGAAAATGTCAATGGGCTTTGACAACATAGAATAAAAAGAAAAAGCTAAGTAAGTGAGAAGCGACTTAATACACACAATGAAAGCCGATGGAGATGGAGGATATGTGGGATTGACTCTTGGCTTTCTAATCTCCTTTGCTGAGGACACTGAGGTTGTTAAAAAGCTTCGCAGCAGCAGGGTGCTGGGGGTGGATGTTGACAGGCTGTTGTGACCGACATGTGTCTTCATTAGGGGGGAGGTCAGGGAACCAGAGTTTATTTTTCAACACTTCTCAGCCTCAAGGAAAAAAACTGAAGCAAGGTATTAGAAAGAGGACTGGCTGTCGAAGCTCAGATTCAGGATGAGCACTTTTATTGATTTTATTTTGTTGCACTTATCTCACCCCTCTCTTATATCCTCTCAAACTGGCACAGCCCAAATCCTTGTTCTCTACAGAATATTTGATGCAGCACTTAACATGAGATGCTATTGAATTCAGTTGTTGATCATCTTGTTACTTCCACTCCTCACAGAAAGCAAGAGCACAACAGAACACAATTATACAGAAAATAAAGCACGGATACAATTCTAATCATTTCAAAGTTTCACTTTTCTCAAAGCTGCATTAATAGATTGTTTGGGCCACTTTGGCAGCAGAACAAGCTGTAAACAGGATATTGACTTATTACTACCGTACCCAGTTGTTATGGTGAATGTTGTAACAAACAAAAAGTGCCTTTCACATATATCCAACAGACAGGGAAAAACAGTAGCATTTTTCGCAGTTGTCTTCTGCAACCTGACGAACATTCAAAAATAGCTTCAAAAAATAGCAGTCTGAGGTTGTTGAGAGTGTTGAGACTGAACCAAAACAACAAAAGTTGCACACGTAAACAAAGAGATGAAAGATGCATAATTCCCTATGAGTGACCCCTTTCACGTTACACATTTGATCAACTGTTAATTGAAAAATAATGGTTAGTGCAGCTTTAAGACATAAATAAATAATAAGAAGAAATAATTAAATGCTTAAAGTTTAACTGGTCTTCACCAGAGGCCGCTTCACAGCTCACCTACCTGTCGGAAGCGCTTGAGATGGAGGATGAGTATGTCAGGCAGGGTCCACAGGCTCATCTTCACCATGCCCTGCTGAAGCTGCTTACAGTGGGGACACTTCCAGGCATCATCTGGGGCAAGCTGCAATCAGTCAATGAATACATCAGTTCAGCAGTCATTTCATCATGTGATGTGATGGGTTTACTTCAGATGAACTGTCCTTATATGGAAGCAGGTTATTAATCTGTTCTTCATTAACTCTGCCCTGATCAAAACCCTGTGAGGTCAGAACTTCACTGCATTTTTTTTGTGTTTTTTTACCATAATGATGCCTGATTAAATGAAGGCTTTTTAATATATACCTTGTGTCCTTGTTTTAGTCATGGGTGCCTGGAAACTCTTCTTGCCCTCCCTCACCCTCATGTTAACTAATCGACCACCTGGCTTTTTATATGTTTGTGGAGTCACTTCACCACAATAAAGGGTATCAAAAGTAAAATCAAAAAAGAAGAAAAAGAAAAGAAATTTAAATTAAATCCTGTCTATCTCAACTGTCAGTTAAACCCAGTCTACAAATATCTCATGGCCAGTCATGGTAAAACTTAACATTTACTGTTGCTATGGTTACAGGCAGTGCTCCAGGGATTCATTGTTCCCCTTTTTAAAACTCCACGCTGCTCTCCCAAAAGTGCTTTACAAGATGTTTAGATGTTGTATCATAAAATGAGATCAAGAAATGAAATTGCCTCAAGTTGTCTCATGTTGGTGCATCACTTCACGAAACACAATTAGTACAGCAGAAAAAACATGCTGTAGGTACAATCCTGTCCGTCAGCAACAAAGTGCTGCTTTTGTGCGTTGCACGCTTCAGTGGGCAGTGGAATCGCTTCCTGCAACTCTACTACAGTAATCACTGAATCACTACTGGGTTGACTGTGTTCCTGATGAGAAAAAGAGTGTTGAATACTGAGCACCGTGACTGCTATGCCACTAAATGTGGTGTGTGTTGAGAGAGAGAGAGAGAAAAAAAGAGATGGCAAATCCCAATTTCCTTGATTGCTGCCTTGTTTCCCCTCACTTGCGTCTTTCCTTTCACTTAAGACGTAAAGAAGACGCTCAAGGAAATCAGGGGAAGATATGTTGTGTGGTAAGAGACGCTGTTTGAAATCAAGTGTCCTCTAAAGACAATTGCTGATGATGTCTGCACGGCTGGATCACACGTTGTGTTAGTGGTCTTAAACTGTTCTGCGGCATCTTCTTGCTTTAGAGTTTGTATTTGTACAGATAATGTGATGCGCTGCCCAAACATCACTGTTTCTGTTATTGCTGTTATTTTGTACTGATGGCCTTCCTCATTACAAAGTAAAATATGTCTGCCTCCGCATGCTGCACGCTGCCACGACAAGCATTCACAACAAACCTGTATTTATACAGAGTACAGAGTATCAGTTATTATAATCAAATCCGCTTTTTACATGACAGTTACGCTGAGATGTTTTTCATCAGCTGTCAGCCAGTCATGAACTTGAAGCTGTTTTATCGTAGTCCACGCACAGAAAATGTCATTGGGTTTTGTTTGCAGAGCTCAATGCCGAAGGTTGCAACAAAAGTGGGATTTGATTTTAATGTCACAATATAGAATAAAAAGAAACCGCTATACGTAAGAAGAGACTTAATGCACACAATGTAAGCCATTTATAGCAGCAGGAGGCATTGGTATATTTTTAACTTTTACCAGTTTGTCTGAAATAGTTTGATATTCAACTAACAGCTTGAAAATAAAATCATCATCATTTCATTAAATCAAATATTTCTTTTACACCAGAGTAGATTCAGCGAGAACAAAGGCTCTTTTCCAGAAAGGCCCAGCTCCACAGTCACAGTTTAGAGACATTCAGAAAAGTATTTGATCCTGGCATTTTTAATATTAAAAGCTCTTTCATCTGTAAAGATCAGATCAGCACTTTGGTGCTTTTCCACCCTCTATCAGCTCTCCATTTTTGGGTTGTCTGATTTTATCATCCAACCATGACACACAATTTATCCGGGTGCCCACAGACGGCAACTATATTATACAACTCTATTGAATAACAGTCAAACTCAAACAAGGCAACAACCAGTTTGTTCTCCATTTCTGATTCACGTTGGCGCCAGGAGAATCTCAACGCTGATAGGCTTTCACGTCACAGCGTCACAGCCAGCTTAACTATGATATCTTATGTGAGTGATAAGACAAAGGAGAGCCAAGAAGAGACAATGGATTGGAGGTTGTTGAGGCTAACTCTTCAGTCCTCAATGAACAGGGTCTAGTGATACAGTGGTCTCTTACAATAGAGACATAATGGAAAATGCTGCCATCTAAACATATGTCAAGGTTTTTTCAAATCTTTGACACTACAACTGAGGACTGTGTCCTTTCTATGTGAATGTTGAGACTGTCTTGCAGAGATTTTTCTTCTGGCTACATGAGCTGAAGTGACTGACGTACTAGAGACTGATGGCAAGGCAGAAGGCCATGAAGCAAAAGAAGAATAAAAACATCTTAACTCCTTTTTCCTCAACTCTCAACTGTGGTAGTGAATTCAGGGTCTTGCTGGAGTCTTCTGAAATATTGGGGAGAACCAATTTTGATTACCATCTGGTTGCGTCCAAACGCATGACGCAGATTCTTGCACAACAGAAACAAATGGCACCCAGAGGAAGTGTAAAATTAGGCTATTGCAGTCGTCACTCAGTTTCCTTAATGATTGTATATGAATAGAAAAGGAGTCAGTAGATGTACAGTAAGCCACTGCGGGTGCTGAAAATCCTGCGGCCAAAGACTGTTTGCTGCGTTCAGATCGAGGATGCTCCTGCTGAGACAAGAGGCCATTCCAGATCTCTAAAAATAGAAACCTTCCCAACCTTTGTTAAATACAGTGCATCCGGAAAGTATTCACGGCGCTTCACTTTTTCCACATTTTGTTATGTTACACCCTTATTCCAAAATGGATTAAATTAATTTTTTTCCTCAAAATTCTACACACAACACCCCATAATGACAATGTGAAAAAAGTTTTTTTGAAATTTTTGCAAATTTATTAAAAATAAAAAACTAAGAAATCACATGTACATAAGTATTCACAGCCTTTGCCATGAAGCTCAAAATTGAGCTCAGGTGCATCCTGTTTCCACTGATCATCCTTGAGATGTTTCTGCAGCTTAATTGGAGTCCACCTGTGGTAAATTCAGTTGATTGGACATGATTTGGAAAGGCACACACCTGTCTATATAAGGTCCCACAGTTGACAGTGCATGTCAGAGCACAAACCAAGCATGAAGTCAAAGGAATTGTCTGTAGACCTCCGAGACAGGATTGTCTCGAGGCACAAATCTGGGGAAGGTTACAGAAAAATTTCTGCTGCTTTGAAGGTCCCAATGAGCACAGTGGCCTCCATCATCCGTAAGTGGAAGAAGTTCGGAACCACCAGGACTCTTCCTAGAGCTGGCCGGCCATCTAAACTGAGTAATCGGGGGAGAAGGGCCTTAGTCAGGGAGGTGACCAAGAACCCGATGGTCACTCTGTCAGAGCTCCAGAGTTCCTCTGTGGAGAGAGGAGAACCTTCCAGAAGGACAACCATCTCTGCAGCAATCCACCAATCAGGCCTGTATGGTAGAGTGGCCAGACGGAAGCCACTCCTTAGTAAAAGGTACATAGCAGCCCGCCTGGAGTTTGCCAAAAGGCACCTGAAGGACTCTCAGACCATGAGAAACAAAATTCTCTGGTCTGATGAGACAAAGATTGAACTCTTTGGTGTGAATGCCAGGCGTCACGTTTGGAGGAAACCAGGCACCGCTCATCACCAGGCCAATACCATCCCTACAGTGAAGCATGGTGGTGGCAGCATCATGCTGTGGGGATGTTTTTCAGCGGCAGGAACTGGGAGACTAGTCAGGATAGAGGGAAAGATGAATGCAGCAAAGTACAGAGACATCCTGGATGAAAACCTGCTCCAGAGCGCTCTTGACCTCAGACTGGGGCGACGGTTTATCTTTCAGCAGGACAACGACCCTAAGCACACAGCCAAGATATCAAAGGAGTGGCTTCAGGACAACTCTGTGAATGTCCTTGAGTGGCCCAGCCAGAGCCCAGACTTGAATCCGATTGAACATCTCTGGAGAGATCTGAAAATGGCTGTGCACCGACGCTTCCCATCCAACCTGATGGAGCTTGAGAGGTGCTGCAAAGAGGAATGGGTGAAACTGCCCAAAGATAGGTGTGCCAAGCTTGTGGCATCATATTCAAAAAGACTTGAGGCTGTAATTGCTGCCAAAGGTGCATCAACAAAGTATTGAGCAAAGGCTGTGAATACTTATGTACATGTGATTTCTCAGGTTTTTTATTTTTAATACATTTGCAAAAATCTCAAATAAACTTTTTTCACGTTGTCATTATGGGGTGTTGTGTGTAGAATTTTGAGGAAAAAAATGAATTTAATCCATTTTGGTATAAGGCTGCAACATAACAAAATGTGGAAAAAGTGAAGCGCTGTGAATACTTTCCGGATGCACTGTATCTATGTTATATCCTACTAACAGAAATATGATTTCATATCTAAATCACCCTATAGAGGAGGGAGCTCAAGAGACACGAGTTCTCTCCACAGTGCTGAGTGAGGACTGAACTAAAGACGTGGACAGAATTCAGTGTATGGCAGTAGAGATTTGCCCCCGTCCCCCTCTCACTATTTTAACATTCACGTCACATTTTCTTTTTGAAAATAGCACAATGCCAATCACTGACACTCCTGAACCCTTTTCATCTCACTTAAATAGAATAGAGTATTATGCAAATAAGCATCTAGTGTTGTGTGAAATTATTATTATCTCTCTTTATTGTTTGCAGAAAATCCATTGAAAAGGCCAAAACTAACAATAACTTTATCTTGCTAAAGTTGTGTGTAGCTGGAGTCTGATTTAGCTCACGCTCATGGACAGATTATGTGATACTAGTTTTAGTTTGTGTCCTTAGGTCAAAGTAGTATTTTGTAGCGTCCTTTCATTCTAATTTTCTGTATAGGTATCCTCAGGTTGTGTATTTCATCTAAAGAGTTCTTCAATCAAGCTGTCGCACAAATTGTGCCAAAAAATAGAAATAAGAAACTTAAGGAGTCATAAGTAAGTTCTTCACACACGTCTTCAGTCATGGTTGAGATTTTTCGATTAAACTAAATCAAATTGAAGTACTTCACGAGAGGAATACATATTAAGTGATGAACAGCTGTTCATTAGATCTGACTGGCAGTCTGTTGATAAAACTAAACTAACACAGGATTTGGAGCTGCTGACACACGGCAGTGGAGCTCTCGCTGTTACTTATTGCACTGCACTTTCTCCCCGCTGGCTCATTTCAGCCGGTAATTGGTGAGTTGGCTCGTACACAGTCACTAAGGCTCTGAATTTTCATCGCATTTGTGAAGACTGAATAAACAATCTGTAGCGATAAAAAAGTGGTATATCTTCCTTCCCTGTTTTGTACACATCTGGCTTGCTGCCTATCCTCAAAGGTAAAATCATCAATTTTCTTTTTTCAAAGAAGGCATGACTAATCACTGTGTTCTATGTGTGTGCAGATGTAGTTAATTAACTCTCATAAAATTTGATGTGGAACAAATGCAGGGCTTACTGCTGTATAATAACTTATTGTTTTCTTCAGCAGAGAAACAATTATACATATGTTTCATGTAAATATCTGAAGTGAATCACATTTCCTAACAAGCCACGGATCATTTTTGTCATTTCTGGAATAATTATTACATATCAGCAGGTGTTCACACATGTTGCTGATAAATGAAAATATTTAAGCTGATCAAACTCTGTGTATTAACTCAGAGTTCTCCAAATCCCCAGTTTATTTTTTTATAGTGTAAAATTTGAAAGCATTGGGTAGATATATTAAATGTTATTAAGTCTTATCTTACAATCCCTGGGTAACACAAGGAGTCCAGACACCGCTGATTAGGGGTTGGTAGGTGACACTTCATTATAATAATCTAGCAGCTTCCAGTGCAATCGTATGGTGGTGATATGATCATTGTAGCGATCTTGTGTTCCCGATCTTAGTAATTAATTGTTGGTGAGAACAACGTTATCATCATCAACAAAAAGACACAAGTTGTAATAAACCAGAATTGTCCTTTTGTGACTTCGAGCAAACTGAAACAACTACTAAATTAATATTTGTATTAATGTAGTGATAATGATTTACTTCAAGGCAGAGTTGCGGATATCTGTCTCTGTGTGTTGGTGCACACTGTTTTGTTTTCTTTTATATTAGTGCAATGCAACATGAGTACAACAAAGTGACAAGTTAGACAGACATAGGTGTAAAATATACATAACAAGACATGCACGTGCACATAAGAAGGACATAACAAACAGAGGTTATGATTTGAATTTGGTACAGATTTTTAGTTGTTTTTGTTAGTGGGAGAACTTCGAATAGACATTTCGTATTTGTATGTGTTTGTGTATTCATATATGCGTGTGATCAGATGAATGTGCAGGTACGTGCAGGGAGGAGGAGGAGGGGAACAAAAAAACAAAAAAGAATAATATAGTAAAAGTAATAATCATATATCAATTAAATATATAAACAAAACATTAAAAAGGGAAAAAAGAAAAGGTCTGGATGAGTAGACAGAGGCTGCGATATCCTACATCAGCTTCTGTATATCATCACGCAGCAGGGTGAGTTACAACAATGACAAACACTGGTTCAAAGCTAAACGCAGACCGCCGAAGTGTTCAGGAGTGGGGACAAGGACAAGTCTAAAGAGGCAAAATACAGGTTTAGCAAGGAGGTGAGAGAGACTAACCCACTGTCCTCAGAGAAACTTCAACAGCAGTTCTCAGCTAAAGACTTCCGTCTGGAGAGGTCTTAGACAGCTACAAACCTAAAGCCGCCCACTCCATTATTGACTTGCACCTGGACTACGACCTCAATGAGCTCTACTGTTGCTTTGAAACATCACCATCACTGTGACTGCAAGATTGATTGCAATCTGCCAACCCTCCAGGACCTGAGAGATTACGGCTGACACCTCCCACCCCGGACAGAAACTTTTCTGCGAGAGGCTGCGATCAATCAAGACGAAAACCTTACGCGCAGTTTCCTCCCGACTGCCGCTGACAAGGAGTCCGCCCCGTGTACATGACGCGTTACAAGTCTTTTTTTTGTTTGCACATCTGTGAAAAACACCAAGGAAAATTCCTACAGAAAACCTACATGGTAATAAACTTGTTTCCCCTGACCATGTGTCTGCTATTGACAGAACTACAGACAACTCAATCACCCACTCTGAACTTTTGAAACACCCCCACCTGAACTGTTGCATACTTCCCAGCTTCGTAGTGATCTCTATCACTCAGTAGCCATTTCTTTTCGTTTGCCCCATTTGCTCTTGCTAGAAAGGAGAACTGAATGAGGATATAAGTGGTCAGGCGAACGAGAAGTACTGAGTTTATAGACGGAGATACTGTATAGGGATGCTGGAAAGGTCACAGTCACTCAGAACAAGAGGAGGTGGAGGTGATACTACGACTAACAAGTTTGGATGTCACCACTCGCCAGTCCCACGCTATGTGACAGTGTTTGGTCACAGTGTGCAGGTGAAGTCAGCTGCAGAGGTTCTCAGTTTATCTTATTTTAATGGTGACGGATATATACCTATAACATTGTCGGACTCCAGATATATTGTCTTTTTTAATTACACGCATTCTTTTTCCTTGTCAAAACCTGGCGTCTACATTACCCACAATGCAACTCAACTGCTGACACTTCGGTCAGAGATTCAGGTGTGTTATGCTCGTAGCAGTCTGATGAACTCACTTCTTTCTAACTCCACACCTCCAGACCTGTAAACAGACTTTGTTGTGAAAAATCTGTGGAGTTTTGCTTTAGATGCAGCTTTCATTTACAGCTTTACAACTGCATTAATGGCTGTTTGGTGCCTTTATTTTACATTTTTAAATACAATGAGAAAAGATTTATTCTAATCTTTTAAATATTTCACTGTACTGCATTTGGAAAAAACATACTGGGCAAAAAAATTGAAAGACAGAAAGAAAGGAACACAACACTGTGCTGTGGCCCAAAAGACGATTATTGATTAGGGTGAAAGTGAATTTTAGTTTTGTAATTTAGAACTCCACCAGACAGTAAAAGACTCCAAGATACACAGATGGTTGTATTTACTAGCTGAGAATAATGACTTGTGTTGTTTACTTGATAGTTGTGTTGCCTTCAGTCTCACCTGTTCTTCTTTGGTATACAGCTGGAAGCACTCGTCCAAGGTACAGCTATGCTGCTGCAGGTGCTGTTGCTGCTGGTTCCTCACACTCTCCGCATCCTTCACCACCTCCTCCTGGATGCTGCCAAACAGACTGAACACACACGCACACACATACACACACATACACTGGGTCTCGAGCAAATGGTAAAAGTTGATAAACAGTGTGTGTGTGTGTTCTGCCTACATATTTGTTTACATATATATTACTACACTAGAAGTTAAAATGTTTGTGCGCATTGCTTACCATTCTTTAGTCTTGTGCTCCCACTCGATGACAACCTTCAGGTGGGGAGGTCCCCCGGGGCCGCAGAACTTCAGAGCTCTACAATACAGCAAGAGAAAAAAACGTAAAATCACATTTTAAATCTAAATACACAGTTTATGATCTTAGTTTAGTCAGTCACCAGAAAACCAAAGGGAGGTTCTGTGTTGCCGGCCTGCAGGGAATAATGGAGCTGCTCCTGTGACAATGAACCTGAGACTTTCTTTGAAATATTGTGTTTTGTAGTTTTATTTTTCTTTTATTTCATTTTATTTTCACCTTGATACGCACAATTGGCAACAGCAGGATCACACAGAGTGACACTGGGCACAGGTGAGACCGGGCTTCACACTGTGCATTAATATGCAAACATCTTATGTTGAGTCATAATGTAGCGAGGGGGTGTCGTGTTTGTATTCCAGACCTTACCTTCATCGCTTTGATCTCAGGAAGAAAGATAAAACATCATCAGTATTCAACAGCCAAACAGCACTGATGGAGGGCCAATGTACATTTAACAATGTCTGAATGCTGAGGGCAGGAGTTATTTTTTTGTTTCTGGGAACATGACGGATCACTAGTGGCACATGTTTCAGAGTTGTGTAAAAATTCAATTCCCTTTGATTTAGCGAAGCATCTATATTCTGGATGGAGGCAGTCTGGAGATTTCCAGCATGGATGAATATTGACTGATTCTCACTATGAGTAGTTTCAGTCTGCCTTCAAAGTAGAACTCATGTTGTTGTCAGGTTATTGTTCTCTATAAACATGTTTAATGCATAAACATATACATACTGAGCGTTACCACTAGATGTCAGGCTTACAGATCATGTCAACCCAATCCAGGGAGGTTAAAGAACTCAATACAGCAATATTGTTTTGACAAAAATAATTATGAAAAGGAACAGACACCAAAATCTGATATATTATTAACTGAATTTCCACCTACTGCACTCTACAAATGCTCCTCTCTCTCTCTCTCTCTCTCCACTTGTAAATGTAATTAAGTTCCCCGAGTGCTGCAGTAATGACTGCATCTGTATCCCCGGTGGTTCACACTCACTGCCACTTTCCACAGATCTTCTACTACTACTACTACTGTCTACTCAAGGCTTCATGGAGTTGTCATGGGGCTACTTGGCTTTGCATATCTAAGAAACTACGACTATACGTGTGTGTGATTGTGAATGCGTGTGTGTGTGTGTCTGTTCTGTGGATGTTTCTTGCTTGTTTCCTGCATTACATTTCCTGCCTGGTGTGTGCCACTGGAATAACTGTAGACTTTTACAGTATCTAATTGTAACCAGTAATAAATAATAAAAAGATAATTAAGAATGGTACTACCTGATACTGTCTTTAAATGATAAATTCATTATTGAATTGCCCTTTTGTTATTTAATTGACTAATATGTCTGCCTATCATACTCCATATCAAATTAATTTTTCCTGATTTAACATTTCCATTTGATCGCTTTAATTGAAAGACAGCTCTCTGTGTACGCAGCGTGCCACCTGGAAATGAAATAAAATCCAACTCACAGAGCCGCAGTGGGAGCTTTGATTGGCCAAACTGCAGCCAACACAAGACAGCTGGTCAATTACACGCTGTAAAAGTCTATAATTATTCCAGCGGCACGCTTCAAACATAACAACATACGGACAAATTAGTAACAAGGTGATTACGCAGTAAGCTCACCAGGGCAATACATTTAAAGATGAAACACTACCTTATTAAAAACAAGTGAAGTTTATACTTTATACTGGAGCCGGGAGGTTCAAGTGTTATGTTGCCTCAGTATATCTGAGTCTGGACCTCTAAATGTATGAAGTGTTTCGAGTAGTTGGTCTTGTGCACCTTTCAGGCCACAAGAGTGTAGGGAACACTAACATGCACGTATCGAATGAAAGTAAAGCAATATTAACAAAATATTAAGCTGTGGGCAACATAAAGCTGCTAACATATGAAATCAAGTGTTTTACTTTATTCAGTCATAACTGTGTTGATGCTACATGTGTATTATTTTTACTGTAAATAAACAAAAATCTATTAACTTGTGTGTTGTATCATTCAAGCGGCAGAAATAAGAAAGGACCTGGATATGATAAAAGTATTAAAATAACAATGCAAAACTCTAACAGGCACTTAAAGTTGTCTAACTATCCAAACTGCAGCAGTGAGTCTTGACAAGTCTGCAGACAGCTAGGAATAAGGAGCACCGGGAGCAGATCTATGTTCCCAGGGTCCGATGTTCCCCAGCTCAATATTCAAAGGGTTTTATGTCCCCAGCAATGTTTTGTTGATGTTGAATGTATGTCTCCCTGGGTCACTATGTTGAAATCATCCACCCACAGCTTTAACCTACAGCATTAATTGGTTGACAAGACATTTTTCTTGACTTTAGATATCTTGACAGTGGCTGACCTGATTTTTACCATTCAGACTGCATTAGAAACGTCTATCTCCCTTCGTTCATTTGCAGTTTGAACTGCGAACTGCAAAGACAGACCTTACCAGTGATTTTCAATGTTAGTTTATATCAAGTGACACACACTCTGGGAACATAGGACCCCAAGCACATAGTCTACTGTCTAACTCGGGAACATGACCAAATCTGGCAAGCCCCGAAGTCCCCAAGCGGCCTCTTTGGTATTCTTCAACATACGGGCTGCAGTTTGAGTCAAGTGTACAGGTTTGTAGTACTGAACGGTCTCAGTGATGAGTGCATGCAGCTACGGTAAGCCCTGAGGGGAAAACATGTGTCAGTCAGTCACTGATTAAAGCAAGCTAAACTTTGTCTCTGGTTGTAAGACTTCCATTTATATGGCAGGCAGTTAGTTTGGTAACATATAAAGGCCGAAAAGGCGAGAGCCTTTGTCATGACGGACTTCAGAGTGTAAGCATGTTGCTATTTCCTGGAGGCAGTGTACGAATCCAGCTCACAAAAGTACCAGAAGAATCATTCGTTCATTTTTGGCCAGCGCTACACTATACAAGAAAGGAAAGGCAAAAAGGCCACTTGACGGTGAAAAAATATAATACAAAACAAAATCTTTACATTACAATTGACCATATTTTTATTATTCACACATTATTTCGAGGTGTTTCCACTGTTTCTGCAGTAGGGCCGCTGTACTTCATTAGAAACCTTTTCTCAATAAAAACTCTTCCCAGTGAGAATAGCCTCCATTGCCTTGGGGTGCTGGCAGGAGAAGAAAAACCTTGGTACTTACGAGGAATACCACCAGCTATTTAAAACTACGAGTGAATGGGACAGTATGTTTTTGTGAGAGCTGACCCCTTAGCATGCTGAAAAAATCTCTAATAGGAAAGTTCCTCAACTAAAATAGAGACACTGAATTCAGCGTAAAGCATCATTATACATGATGAGCTGACAAGTCACCCACACGTCACTATGATTGACATGAGGCAACTGAATCATAAAGTCTCTGCAAAAGAAAAGTGTGCTGATAAGTAACTCCTGAGGTGCGTAGTGACCTGGTGGTATCTGTCAGGATTTCTGGCTCAGTAACTCAGTGTGCGCCCGTGGGAAACTGTAAGGTGCCCTATTTACAATTCCTCATTCGGGCAGCTGGCTTTTTCTGTACGGGGGATCAATATGTTGAACTCATCACCCACAGAACTTAAAATGGATCGTGGCTGGGATCATTTTGAACTCAATTCGAAAACAATCTGGTGCTGAGTTTTTTGGTAATTTTATTCTATCATGCTTTGGTTGATGCTTTATGCTTGTTCCAACACAAATTAAATTTACATTAAATTTGAAACATTAAACATTAAATAAATAAATTAAAAAACGTTTTTATTTGATGAGTTGACGGTTAGTTAGTTTTGACGTTGATCCTGTCCGCAGGTACTGACTACTGGAAGCAAAATCACTCTTCCATTTTGAATGTGATCTAAGCACAGACACACACACACACACACACACAAACACACACGCACACACACACACACACACACACACACACACCTATTGAATGAATGTCTAATTTAACCTGGAAGACGAACTCATTTTCTGGCTGCTTTGTGAAAGGCATGACCTTCACTGCAGCTCAATAGAACAACAGCTGAGATTTATACTAAGCTCCTCAGCTGTATGGCGACACCTTGAAGCTCTTTATCACACAGGAAAGGCCTTATCTTCACACCGTCAAACTGATATCATTATACTCCCTTCCCTGTAATCCTCTTAAGGTCCATTCACTTCTGAATTGTAGCTTCTTGTCTAATGCACTAGAAAACCTGTTTGCCATGTTTCTGAATATGAGTTTGTGTCGTCATTTCGATTTTATCCTTAATTGGCTTGATATAGTTATTTGTTTGTGTGGTTACTGCTGCAGTACAGTTTCTTTGTGTGTGTGGGTGTGTGTGTGTCCTACCTGTCAACCGCAGGGTGGTATAATGGCCTGCTGTCCTGCGGGGACAGGTAGCTGTAGGACGCCGATCCTCCCACCACTCTGATCTTAAACAGCACCCCAGCATTCTGCAGAGAGAGAAACACACATTAATACAGCTTTGTTTTTCAAGAGCTTACTTAAAGAGCTGCTGCCCCACCTAAAACTATGCCGTCAGTGTCAGCAGAGAGTGTAGGTGCGCTAAGGCCTTTAACAAAACTCATCCCTCTTGCAGGAAAAGACTCAGTGGTGAAAGGATAAAAACAACAATTGTAGATCGATCCAGAGAAGCTTGTTGAGCTTTAATAATCTGACACAAATGAAATCCAACTGAAAGAGTGACTTTTAACCAGCATGTTCAAGCAGCAAGGTGATGAGCAGCAGTGTGCAGTCAGGTATGACTTGATTCCTTATAAATCAATGAAGAAATATTTCTACTGTACTATGTTTAAAGCAATCAAAACAAAACAGACTACAGTACATACTCCCTCACACCTTCCCCCAATAGGAAATATAATTGACTTCTTGTGTCAGTGGAAATCTTCATAGTTACTGCTGTGAAAAAAAACTATTTTGCCTTCTAAGACACAGGCAAACAACTCTAAAGAGCATGCATTTGTACAAAGACAGCTGCCATTACTGTAAATATCACAGCGGTTTCTCTGAGGACAGACCAAGGCGATTGCTGCTGGTATAAATGACACCCACACATTCTGTAAGATAGTTTCTCTCTGAAGTGCAACACCTCATGTTTGACAGAGAGAAAGAGGTAACGATGCAAGAAAATGCCATTGCAATGTTCTGATGGGAGACAGATAACACAACTGGTGTCTTAATATAGCAACCATGTGCTTTAGCCAATTAACAACATTATGAAACTGGTAAGACGCTTGCAGTAGATAGAGTAATCCAGCATTACACAGTAATTAAAATTATTAAAAATGATGCAGGATAATACCAAGGGCTTAAGTCTAATATGTCTTCTGGGAAAAACTCTGAAAAGCCTTGGAAAACGTGTTTTTTCTCAATAACATTGAATATTCATGATTAAATGTGCAACAGTCAAAGTTAATTTAGGGGAAAAAAAACATGTTAGTTATTATTTATTAACTTGTGTTCTAGATATCAAAAGTATTTTGGCTAATGTAGTGAGTACACCAGTTGATCATTAGCTTAACTTAAGTGAGTTTTACCATTAACATAGTGTGCATACACTCAGTTGCCAGTTTATTAGGTACACCTAGCTGAAACAACAGTCCTGCAATAAATCCTACCATCATGAAGGTTATGATGTTCCGATTTGGTTAAAACTATTTTAGAGAGGTGTTGATTCAACTTTATGCTAATTTTAGACGCTGCAGTTTGTGGTGCTGTTGAATTGTATTGTGTCATACAAACAGGTGTTTCTATTATTTTGTCCACCCCATTGATATCATGATGAGCATCGTGGACAATGACTCGCCCCCTCTCCCTCTGCGCCGGTCAGGCACAAGAGCGCCTTCAGCAGTAGACCGTACTTCAGATTTGACATTGCACATACAGTGCACAGCTATACGTCCTTTCTCATACATATCTATATACAACTCACCAAGAAGCAACTTGAGATATAAGAAAGGATGATCCTTACTGTTAACATTGTTTATATTTTTGGCATTGTGTACTGTATATTTTGGATTTCAGATATCTAGCACCTTTATTGATATTTTATATTTGCACTATTTCCTAGTTTGCACTGCAACTGCTGCACAACAATTTCCCTCGGGATGAATAAAGTTCTATCTTATCTTATCTTAGAAACATGTCTCTGTAGTGTGATGCAATACAGTTCAACAGCACCAAACTGCATCCTCTAAAATGATTATAAAGTTGAAATAACACCTCTGTAAAACAGTTTCAAACTAAACTTTTACATTGCAACCTTCATGAAGGTAGGATTTATTGCAGGTCACTTGTATTAGACTGCACTCATTTTAGCTAGATGTACCTATTAAACTGGAATGTATAAATATATAATTATGTAAAGTACTTTATATCAACTGTGTGGTTTTTAAAGTGGGATATATATAAAGCTGAGTTGAGTGTAAAAAATATAGTGCTTTGTAAACCCAACAGTTATCTAACTTGAGGTTGAATCCTGCAGGATCTATACACAATATCACCACGGTTAAAAGCACACAACCTCTCTCATTCACATCTGGTGACTAGTCTTGTCTCCTCTGCACTCAAATGGAGAAAATGCAGTTACAGATGGATTATAACTCCTCTGCTGCCTCAGCTGCAAAGACAAGAGGGTTGAGTTATTAGGGAGCGTAGAGCAGAATCAGGTTGCTAATGCGTTCATTCTTAGTGGGACGCATTGGGCTGCTGTTGGAGAATAGAACCTGCAGCTGAGCATAAAGAGAAATAAATTACTTGGCTGATAGGAGCCTAAAGCAGCAAATGAAAGAGACACAGTTTTTCTTTTCAGTTGTAAGGGCCTGAGCAAGCGTACACTCAGATTGCCTTATCTATCTATTGGAAATTAATGAAGAAGCACAGACAAGACAGGTCACACTAATAAGAAATCACACAAGGTATATTTCTGAATGAACTCTGGAGCATTAAGCATCCACAAGGACGATCTGTAATCTGCCTTAAAGGAGAGCTGTCAACGCGAGTGAGGGTGCTGAATGTTGGCATAATGCCCAGACCGCTGGGTAGACGGAAATAAATCCATATTGTCTGGTTGTATCAGAAAACAGAGGTGATGCTACACCGCACTACAGTACAATGAAAAACAATTTCAGCCACAGATGATGAGGATGAAACAATCCCTGAGGAGGTGGAAGGCTCACAAGCAGTGCAAAAAAGCAAATTCGTACAATAAATCTGGTAATTTCAAAAAACATGTGGAACATTTTGTCATCTATTTCATCAGTCAGTCACTCTGGTGAAGTCTTTTGTGTGAGCTCTCACAGTTGATCAATAACTCCACAAAAATAACAAAATCTTCTAAGAACTTAGATTGATTCAGTATTTAGTAAAAAGACCTTTAAAATTGTAAATGGTCTGTCTGGCTTTAGTTGCCAAGAAAAACCCCCCGACAATTAAGTCTCTCTTTTGTCAGAGAATTTAAATCCTTTAGATCTAAAACAAGCACAATTTTAAAAGTCAGATATTCTCAGAGACAATATCTTGAGGAGGAAAAGCCACTTTAACTTTAACTAACTGTTAAATATTATTTCCTGGATTTAGATTTTGAAAATCTAAAAATGTTTATTTTATAAAAGCAGCACCTGAAACGTCCGGGGGGGGGGGGTCGTTATAATATATTTCACCTCTTCAAGTCATTACAGCCATTAAGTGAGTGTGGCTTCGTGACAAAAAGCATATATGGAAGTTTGCCAACACATTAACAACAAACTCTACTTTTCACCTAATTTTCAAACCTTTCTTCCGGCTCTAAAATCACTTGACCGGCCAGTTGGCACAGATGATGCACAGCTCTAAGTGCACAATCCTACACATTAACACTCATGTTCAATTTTGATATTCTTTTTTTTACAGAACACATCAGGGCTGGGAAAGAAGAGCTGGATTCTGACATGCAAGTCAGTAACAGCTCAAGTTTGCTAATTTTTTCCTTTTTTTATGCCCTGGACTGAAAGTTGTAGCTTGCTAAACAAACCTCTGGGTGGCGCCAAAATACCTCACAATGAAAAAGCAGGGGCAACCAAATGAACGGTAGCAAAAGTACCTACACACTTGCTGCCTGTCAAAGAAATGAAGAATATAAACAGCATTGTTATGTACATTGTAGGTTCCTATATTACACAGTGATAACAGTGATCACAGCTTGTATTCTTAAAATGTTTCTTTTAAAATGAACGAAGCATCCGGAACAAGAAATAATTTGGCTAACCTGTTATAATACAAAATACAACATTATGATGTCACAGTGAAGTTGACCTTTGACCTTTTGGGGTAAAAATGTCATCACTTCATCGTTGTATCTCATTAAACATCTGTGTGAAAATGAGTCATAACTACTGCATCACATTTTGAGTTATGGCCAAAAACTTGTTTGTCAAGGTCATTTTGAGGTCACAGTGACCTTTGAGTCAAAAGGGTCACCAATTCATTGTCCGACTAACTGTAAAATATGGTCATCAATTCTTGAGTTATGGCCCAAAGCGTGTTTTGTGAGGTCACATTGACCTTGACCTTTGACCTTTGACCACAAAATTCGAATCAGTTCATCCTTCAGTCCAAGTGAAGTGGCCGAGAACGGCCATACTTGCAATTACTTTTTTTAAAGCGATTATCTCGAGATAACAAGATAATCAACCTGTTATCACAAAAACAAAAGGATGCGTCCTCTTATTAGCCTATCTTACTTATTTTATTATCATTATCAAAACGTTTATCAGCGATCAGGAGTGCAATGCCAGCATGCATCGATGGAGTCTTGACAACTGTAGCAACTGAGTTAAGCTGAAAATGTCAAATCAAAGAGTAGCCATTATTGATCAACACATCAGACTGTATTTCCATCAAGGTCTAACACAGGCAGAAACTGCATTGTGTCTTTCTGTTAGAGACAACATTCAGATCAGCCCTTATCATTTAAGGAAAACACTGCAAGATAAATTAACCCATTATCACGAGAAAATGAGCTTTGTGATCTCAAGATAATCGCATTTAATAAATAATTGCAAGCAGGCCATTCAAGTGGATGTTTGTGCCAAATTTGAAGAAATTCCCTCAAGGCGCTCCTGTGATATGGAGACGGACGGAAGGACGGACGGACGGACAACCGCGCAGAGGCATACAAATTGAAGCCCTGCACCCTTGGGATATTAGTGGCCTTTTCAGCTAAAAAATATCAGTACAATCTACAACCAAAAGAACCTGGTGATTGTTTCTATTAAGAAAAAAGGGAGCTAAGAGTTTTTGCATCTGGCCAGAGAGGCTTTGAGGAGGTAACTAAGAAACAGATAGTGATCAGTAAATAACAGGCTGATATTTCTCGTTCTCCTCCTCTTCGGTCTTTTTCTTATGAAGCTTGAGAGCTGCTCGCTCTGGATAAGGCCATCTCAAATATTGTCTGTCACCATGGCGTTGCCCATGGCAACCCTACGGCCAGCAGCGGGGACAGTGTGTGTGCATGTGTGCGCGCCTGTCTGTGTATTTGAGAGCGGAGCTGTGGTTTAGGGCTTGTAGAGAACAGATCACTTGAACCGTCTATGGAGAAACAGATGAAGCTCAAGTGGAGATGTGCTTGTCAGGCATCATCGTCAAAGTTCGCAGTACATACTGAGTGGAGGGAAAAGAAAACAAACACTTCAGAATCACAGGATGTATTGTGTGAATGCTGATTCAGGAATGTAGAGCAGTGATGTGTCCACTGCAGCAGTAACACACATTTTAAAATAATACAATTCAAATCTGCTCCTTATCTTCACTCATTATTCTAAAATATTGACCTTTTTCTAGTGGGCAGTGACATAATTAAATGTATTCTCAACACATAAAACCATTATTACTCTCCCATAAAATGCTTGGACTGTGTGTGTGTGTGTGTGTGTGTGTGTGTGTGTGTGTGTGCAACGACTAAGTATTTCTTTGTGTGTGAAAACCTTTGAAAAAAGGTTTAACAGCAAAATAAACCAACGTTCAAGAAGTGACGTGTTTTTGTTCACTGAAGAAGCAAATGTGGTTACTTTGGAATAAAAAAACTACAATAGGTAATTAATAATGAGGAGCCAATACAATACTGTAGTCACTATGGCCCAACATACAAACATTTACTCAAACTTCAACAACAGGGAAATCTATTTTGTAGTCTCAGCAGAGCAATGAACTCATCATCATCAAAATCGTGTTTTTTAAACACACTGTTAAGTGGTTTAACCTTTGTCTTTATGTTTACAACAGCTTCAAATGTGACTCAGACACTTGTAAACAGACAATCAAAGCTATTAAATTTAAACACAGAACCGAGCCTTAATCAAAATTGATCAAACTTCTAACTGATCTCTGCTCTGCGATGCTATTTTAATTTCGTCCCCTGGAGTCAAGAAGGTCCAGGAAGCCCTGAGCTGAAGGGGGCAGAGCACAGAATAGAGTGGGTGACATGTTATTGGTTATTGGAGGCGCGGGCATTACCTGAGCCTGAGACCCATTCAGCATCAGATAATAGAGCTTGCTGAGGATGCTCTGCTGCAGCTGGTCCCAGGAGATGCTCCTGTCCTCTCGCATGAGAAATGGAGGTCCAAACCTGAGAAGAGAGGAGGGGAGAGGAGAGGAGGGGAGAGAATTAAAGAAAATGACAAAGTGCAAGGTACTGCAGTATGTCAATCAAATAATAACAGCCGGGCAGTATGTTGGTATTTTACTGTGAAAATCAATGAATTCTTCAGCGTTTTCTTTTGAGATTGATTAACTTGGCGAGTCATCCACACTGCAAAACATAATACATTAATTTCCAATGAGGCTGAGCTTATTGAAAGTAAGAGAAAGTGCCAGTATAAAGGTCATTGCAAACTTATTTTGTCAGCGCCACATCTGTCAAGCTGTCAGGCATCAAGAGCATCAAGGCTTTACTGTCAGTGCCTCGTGTCCTGTACTGACAGCTTGAAGTGACATTATGTGGGGTCAGGGGCCGAATAAAGCTGAGAGACCAGGCCGTACATCATCGATGCACCAACGCCTCATAATGGCTTCTCTGTCTCTCACTTAACTCAAGGCTTGTGCTCCCCCTGGCAGCACAGCAGTGGCTGCATTGGAGGCTATTACATGTGAGGTTAACGGGAGAGTAAATTGTGTTTGTCTGGGCAGACAAGTCAAGTATTACAGATTTGGACCTACGTAGCTGAAGATTAAAGTTAAAAAGGTTTTTATTATTATATTAATACGAGTGAGTGAGAGCGTGTACATACACATACACACAAAACACACACTGTTGGAGTTTAAAACATCTATCTACAGTACATAGAGATGTTTCCCACAATTTACAAATGTGTCATTCAAATGTCACATTCTGACATTAAAGGTCTTTTACAGGAATGCCAGTTACCTGCTCCAATCTTAACCCCATCAACACATGGATTTATAACTGTATAAGCATGGACACTGTGTACTCAGCGGCAAAAGACCAAGCCGAGCTTCAATACTGTTAAGTAAGGACTGAAACTGGACTGTCTGAAGAGGAACATGAATCCATCCTTCCTTGTGTCAATAATAGTTAGGCTTAATTGATCCCTGTAGGGAAATCTGAGCCCTCTTTATAATTTTAAAGCACTAATAATGTTAATTGGGTATATTTCTTTGTCCAGAACAAGCCCCTTAGTATCAGAGGATTACTCTCTGAATGCCACTACAATCCTAACCAGCCACTCTCATGGACACAGTGTATCCTCGGCCAAACGAACTGCCATTAGAATAAAGCTCCGTGTTACAAAGCACAAAAAGTCTCATAATGTGTTCAGGAACACTACAGTGACTTGAATGTACTGCAATTAACTGCAGTCCTTGGAACAAACCTGACAAGAGCACTGCTGGGATGAGGAACATTGTGTTTGCATCGTGAATGTGCCTCAGCAGATGAGCGACCCAGTCAGTGAACATGAAATGTTTCCAGCAGTTGAATATGACAAAATTGACTCTTAAAGCAAAATGAAACAATGGCTAAACTCGACTAAAAACAGACAATAAAAAAAGGTTGTCATACACAAAACTGGAACAAACAACTATAAATACTTGTCTACCGGGTGTTCACTGAAATATACCACTCCACTGAGATTTTACAATTCACTTCATGGGTCATCCACCTTAGGGCACTTTTACATCCCTGATTCAACAATTCAGAGGTGTTTGCTAGACAAAAAGTTTGATGATACATGATCTACTTAGCCAGTCTTCATATTTAACTGTATTAAAAATGTAATCACATATAATGCTACTGTAATTCTCTGGGAATAATCAAACATTGTTCAGAGATCACTCTGAATCACTGGAGGCTCAACTGGACTATCAGACATCTGCTCTGCTTTAGCTATGATCCTTTCTGGCGGAGTGGATTCATCTTTAAAGTAGCGGCACAATATTCATGCATTAACTTGGATTGGGTGCATAAGTCAATAAACCCTTGCTCACTTCTAACCAGAGTCCAAAATTCATTATCTTATACAGTACGGAGGCTGGATCCTTCTCATGTGTGATGTTGCCCACAGTGACAATGTTATTACTGATGAGGTAGATGTGTTCTGATTCTTATTTTTATCCCCAAACACAACAACACAGCTCACCTGTGAGCAACAAACAAAAAGCCTCCTTTCAGCCGTAGCTGCTTCCACTAGTTTGGTCCAACTGTGCTGTTGTTGTGCATCAGATGCATTTTAGGTGGTGAGCAACTTAATGAGGCTGCCTACCTTTGTTAGAGTAACACATGGCAACCGATAAAACCTAATTTTCACAGGTTAAGTGCTTCAATTTCGACACATTGTTCGACTCAGTCTCAGGTTTCTACACTCAGCTTCCAGCTACAGACTGAATGGGAGCTCAAGCTGCGCAAGCTAAATAAAACCTAGCCTCGTCAGTGGCATTCATGCAACAGATATACAAGTCAAAGTCAAACAGAAGTTGGATGTTGACATTGAGACAGCATTGGATGATGAAAGGGGGAAAATAATAAATACGGTCTTCTATCTATGACCATAGAAACAGTAGAGCGGGAGGAAAGATGTCTCTACAGCTGTACGTGAACACGCTCATCTCATTAAAAAAATCTTACTGACTCTGCTACTGTTTGTTTAACAAAACCAGTTCACAAGATGAAGCTCTAAGTCTACACCTGAATAAAGTGAGTACATGAGAGCAGGTCAATAAAGCTCACCTGACAGCCTGCTGGCCAGATCCTGCTGTGTTGCAGATGAGGAGGAGGACTTTTGTGGAGCCGCCCTGGTTCAGGTATTCTGAGGAGAGGGTGCCAGACGGAGGTAACCTCTGACCATCAGGTCCAGCTGTGGAGGTGTAGGGGGAGGAGGGGAGGCTGTGGTGATACCCTGAGCAGAGCAGAGGAGAACTGTTTAATAAAGGCTGATGTACGACCTGACATCCAAAGTGCTGGGGTGCAATCACACACAAACGTTTTTTTTTTGTGCTGCAACCACTATGAAACAAATTGTACTTGTCAACCTGGTGAATATTGTGAATTCAAAAATGTGTGATTATTTGTGTATATTATGTACATAACAAGTCAAACAAGGCCAAGCTTCTTTACAAATGAATGCACATGGCCATTGTTTCCTGTAGCTTGTTCAGATTTCTCACTCATATGAAATCATACCTCAGTTTCCCATATTCCCTGTTATTAAGTTCTCAACCAAATTCATTTGTTTTGTTTTCACGCATGGAAGAAGAATCAATATCTCTAACTTGAAGGTGTGCAGTAGGAGGTCCAGGCACTTATTTTACAAAAGTGTTTCTCATATCAAGAGCTTGTTCTGTCAAGCTGGGAGGCAGGAAATGGACCAGGGTTACAAAACAGCTTTGGGTGCCAAGATGAGAAACTGCTATGCAAGAAGCAACATATCACGCGACACGTTTACACTGAGATTGTAGAAGAAAATGTACATTACACTAAAATTGCCCTTTGATTCTTATTCACCCCAAGGAGCTGTAAGAAGAATTACATCTGATGCCACACACACACTTACACACACACGCACATGCGGTGAGTAATAGTGGGTAATAGCTGTGGGGATACAGAAGGCCCAACATCTTGTCTCCCAGGAAACATAAACTTTGACATTATCAGAGGATTTAATTAAACAATGCTTGTTCGAACCCTCCCATGCAATTAATCACTGCCACCTTCCAACACACACACACACACACACACACACAACAAACCTAAACACACATGCAGGAAAGCAAGTGCGAAGAGATGTAAAGCGGAAGATATAAAGCAACACACACTCCAAGCTGAGTTCAAGACATGCCGAAGAAGTGTTGAGTCAAAACATTTCTTTTTGCGTCAGAGACAAAGACAGAAAAGGCCATCGTTTTTGCTGAATAACTGGATGTTTTTAAAGTAAGGTTATTTAAAAAAATAATAATAACATCTGAACCAAATGACAAAAGAAGCTCAGAAAATTGTAAAAGCTTTGACTAATGTTCGTCCAAACAGAGATGTTTTTTCTGTCTTAGCAGACAGGAGCAACTTGATGTGACATTTTATGCATATTGCTTGCCCTTTAGGTGGCCAAATTCATCTCCTGTCTCTTTGTCTCAGTCACCCCTCCCTCTAGCCTCCCTCACCTTTAACTGTTTCACTTCGGAGGTTAAAAAGCAAAAGACAAGGCAATTTAGTTTCAGGCCAAACTGTACAGCGTGCTACTCAACCATTGACCCTCCAATTAATCAATAAAGCGCCTGTAAATGTAGCCAACTCTTGGAGTAATCCTGAACAATTTATTCCTTAGTGACTAGTCAGTACTTCATATACCTTAGGTTTTACTAAATAACTTCAATTTAAAACATTATTTGAAACCTTTTGTAAATAGTGGAAGGAGCAGAAGGTCATGACCCTTGAAGAAGGGATAGTGGTTATTCTATCTATTATACTGCATATAATAACACAACCGTGTCTTCTTAAAATTATATTATATACAATGTGTTTTGCCTGTTAAGTTTTGAGAGGAACATAATTGCTACCATTATATTCAACATCATGTTTAAGATTAAGTGGCTTTTTCAACAAACACCATGATCTTTCTATAACCTTAACCAAGTGCTGTGAGTGACAAAACATAACCATAAAAAACATTAATAATGAAATTAGTTGCTATAAACAGTTTCAGTGGACATTGAAGGGGAAACTGACGAAAAATGGGTCATTCAACACTTTGCGGATACATTTAGTATGACCATTTTGCAGCGGTTCGGTTCATTTAAAATGTGTCCTCTTTATGTGGTATATAAAGGGAAAGTCTAGTATAGAGGGTTGAAAAACATTAAAAACCACAAGTGGGTAGTTTCAAAACCGGAAAGTTATATGTCGTGCATGGCGAGGAGCGTGATTTCGCCCACATGTCCCGGGTGTGCTGGGAGAACCTCCTGCCAGACTCTCATTCTCACCTCCTCTTCCCTCCATCCCTGAGATGGACAGAGGAGAGCCACAGATGGAGGAAGGTGTTAGTGGGGAGGAAAAAAGACAGAGGGAGAAAAAAGGAGAGAGTGAGAAGAGGAGAAAGAGCAGTCGTTGCTAATTTAAAAAAGTAATTCCCAAAGGTGAATAAAGAAACCTACAGAGACAACACGGCTTCAATGACATTTGAAGATTCCCAGCGAGGAAGGAAGAACAGCTGTACATTGTATCTCCTCTCAGAAATGTATTGATTTAATGTTCAATTAGCATGATACTGAACCATTTGTAGTCCTTATTGTGACAATGTCGTGGCTGCTGCAGGAATCTGTTTATAATCTGCTATTTTCAATTAAAAGATAAACATTCAGACTGAAGTGAAGGCAAGTGAACTGAGGGAGAAAGAGGTAGAGACGCAGAGAGAAAGCAGGAGAAACAGAAATCGCTCTTGAGATTGGAGGTGGAGAGTACGGTGGCGTTAATTAAACAGCTTAGCCCTGAAGAAGATACTACACCTCCTCTGGCATTCACTCTCCTCTCTTCCCTCGCCGTCCTCCATTTCTTCCATTTGTTTTATCTTATACTCCCCTCTCTCCCATGGCACTCTATTTATCATTGCCACTATCGGTTTTCTCTTTCTTTTCTCCCTCCAACTCTCCTCTATCTGACTGTTTGGGATGAATCAGCCTTCAGCTTCACAGCAGCGGTCAGGGAGAGAGAGCGGAAAGAAAATCAGAGTAATAATTGCTACGACAGAAGATTTTTGAGTGTGTTTCAAATCTGTGTAATGAGTGATGGGAGGACTTTTGTGGCTGGGAGGACACAATGTGCTCTGAGATATATATATATAGATATATATATATATCTATATATATATATTCTTACATCTAAATACAGTAAATTGTGAGATGTGTGAGGAAAATATCAGCTAACTGATGGTAAGACACCAGTGGTTCTGTATGACTTGGAGCTACTGAATAAGAACATTTTTTGGATGATTGTGTTAAAAAGTAAATTCCTGCAGTGTCTCTGATAACATCTATAGACGATGTGTGTCTGCATCAGTTAGAACTGCACTCTTCATGGTCCCATTACTCTGCAGGAGTCCTATCACACAAAAGCCTCAATTTACTTTAAGTAGATAATCATATTTTGCTCTTGCACCAGAGGCAGAAGTCTTTCAACACTGATGTCTTATTTTTCCCAAACAGTTCTGCTTGTTCATTACTGATGAGTAAAAATAGCGTGAGTTGTGTAACACAGAAAAGGCAAAAAACCTCAGAGAGGATTTTGGCCACATACTGACTGGAATTGACACTTCCGAGTGGTTCAAGACCAAAAGTGACCCCTCTCAGGGCAATCCACACACCTGACTAAAAATACCCAGGGGGCCGTGGGCTTAGCCCTGGACGAATCAGCGGTCCTGGCAGCAAACAGTCATCTGACCGCAAATTCCCCTGTTGACAGCAAAGCACCTGAGCTTTCTGCCAACAGCAAAATGACAGATTAGGCAGGCGGCAGGGGAGGAACTAAATACACCTGATGCTGCCCTCGCACTTCTTCTCTTCTCTTTCTTTCCATGAAGATCCTTTACTTACGTAAAAGTACTAACACCACACTGTACAAATACTCCATTACAAGTAAAAGACAGGCAAAACAGTGATAAATGTCATCACAATTACCCAAATTGACAACTTCTCAATGCTTGTTTTGGTCAACCAATGGCACAAAAAATATAAAAATATTAAAAAATAAATTGGTTACTATTAAAAAAGGCTGTCAAATAAATGAAGCAAGGTAAAGAGTACAATATTCCCCACTGAAATTTAGTGGAATAGAAGCATAAAGTGGCATGAAAAATACTAAAGTAACAGTACCTCAAATTTGTACTTAGGTACAGCACTAAAGTAAATGTATTCAGTTACATTTCACCACTGCTCTCTTTTTACCCTCTACTCCCACCATCCCTCAACTACACCCGGTTCATCTTCCCACTGCTCTTCTCTTTTTGTCACTGCATTTTGTCACAAGAAGGCAAAATATTGCGTCGACATTAGCCACAGAACCTCTGCTGCCTCCTCATGTTACTGGAAAACAACACGTAAGATAAACAAGTTGCAATCATTGAAATTGCCCCCGGTATTTTGCACATAGTTGCATCACGTCTAAAATATTAGTCCAGCAGCATACCATGCTAAAGTCCACACCACAGTGGTGCAACGTTTGAATTGTTTATATCTGTGAATAAATAAGATAAGACTGGTAAACATGCTGCATTATGAGCTATGTCGCAGAACCTCAAAGACAAGTATGACTAAAGGTTTAGATTCCAGTCATTAAATGAGAAGCTGAAGACAAAATGATAGAGAACAGAATAGGGCTCTTAGGCCAACACGGCCGTAAAAATAGGAGACTTCTTAACAAACTTCGTCCAGTGTGTTCTGCCCTGCTGACTGGTGAGCGAGTTATACAGTAGGTTTAGTTTTAACAGGCTTGTGGGCAGAGGAAGACTTCAAGTCGTTATTTCCCAATTGATATGAGAACATGTTCCAGAGGCAGTCGTGATGATCAGAGCGCCAAGTGTAGACACACCAAATTTATGTCTGCCTTCGTTCTCTTCAGGTTATTCTAAATGATGGATCCTACTGGAGGGGCAAGAGTTCCCCGGTGAATGTTCCTGGAATATTTTTGCTTTTGTGCACTGAATTTGCTTTAGGCAGCTTGTAATTACCTTAATGGAACTGCACAGGAAGGGTACTTTGCAGGGTTTCATGTGCATGCGTGGTGTCTTAGTCTCAGTATGAGTTGATTTATGTGTATATGTATTTATGAGTTCATGAGCACACACGTGGCAGTGTGTTTATGTGTAACAATCTTGCCATCACATATAAAAGATCATTAGTTTATAAGGATTGTATGTCCCCACGCTCATAAGGTTATGCTTTCTGCTGCTGAACTATACAAGAAATTATACACCAGTTCTCAAATTGGATTTTGACATTTTTAAAGCGGGTATAATCAATATTTTTTTAACAACAAATAGAATGAGAATTTGAGAAAAATGTCACAATGTGAAAGGGGTCACTTGTAATGATGAACCTACAGAGAACTACCACCTGAATCTGCAGCTCCTGACAGCTTTACAATGCTTTTTAACGAGTTTCATCTCATTGTTTAGCTGTCTGGCCCGCAATTTTGCTCACTCTAACCGACTCTCATAACGTCGTTCTCTGCCACAACAGGCAACTGTTTTCAGTAAAAAAAGCTCTACAAATCCACTCTACACTACCTGCTCAGCACCAGACAAACAAGAGGCAATTAGAGACTAGCTGGTGAACATAGTGGAGCATTTAGCAGCTAAAGAGCCAGATATTTCCCTCAGAAAATGGTGGAGACCAAAATAAAGCTAAAAGAGAGTGACTAATGGAGTTACATTCATCAGGTGGACAGAAACACGACTCCAAATGACTTATAATGTTCCTCCATAAGGGCAACTGTTTTCTAACAAGTTCGCTTTATCAACTTATAAAGTGATGATGTGTCAATGTTGTGTTCACAAGTTGTTTCCACTGCCCCCAAATGGCCAAAGAAATATTTTCAAGAAACACACAATATTTGTAAATATAAATAATTTCCCAAATATAGTTAAAAAAAACAATGGGGTTTTCTATGCAGACCGTGTGATTGGACCTTTCCTAGTTTAAGTCCTGCCGGAGACCTTTGTTGCATGTCTTCTCCCACCTCTCATTTCCCTCATTTCCTGTCCACTCGGCACCTTGCTATAAAATGGCCAGCCACATAATACATCATATCCACTCTATGATCTTGCTAATGTCCTGATATTCTGACAAGACTCAAAGTATACTGACAGTGTTTGACTGTGGAAAGTGATTTGTCTGTTGTACTGACCACATAAATGTGTGTGTGTGTGTGTGTGTGTGTGTGTTCACTCGCGCAGAAGTAATTACATTCACAGTAAGCAGTTGATTGAAGGATGCGACTGCCTAGATAAACACCTTATAGTAATTCTGAAATCCTTAACTCTCCACCAGTACACAGCCCTCAGTGGTTTGATGGGAACGACACAGTGGCTTACCCTCAGCTCTGCAGTTCAGCGTGACAGGACCTGAACACTCAATAACCTGCTGGAGAGTGCAGCTTGTGGAGCCACACTGTACAATAAGTGTGGGTTAGGAAGAAGACGGGGAGACTTTGATTAATACGTCTATCTCAGAATGTAGATGCTGTTTGTGTGACCCGATTCCTGACAGATTTATTTCCATTGAGAATCTCCTTTTCCTACCACCTTTCCCTGGGAATCCTCTCTTTTTATAATACACCAAACAAAATGCACACATTCTCCCTCTCTTTTGGCCCAGTTGGCCTCTCTCTGCACAGGCAACTCCCACAATCCACTCTGCTAAAATCTTGATTGACTTCTCCTTTATCCAGGAGACACGTTGCTCAGCTTGGCCTTTACTTTTTAATTTCAAGGGCACCAAGTGAACATCACACAAAGTTAGCATGCTAAGCTTCCCTGAGCTTCTATTCAGCGGGAAGTCTTTTTCTGTGTGCAGTATTACGGGGCTTTATCACTCTATTTATGTGCAAATTGCCTGGATTGTTGAGGGTGAAGTAAGATGCTTTTGTGGCGCTTTGGACCTAATTGATTTTTCAGTGTTTTCCATCATGAGACCTCCCGCTGCCATTACCTCTAAATGCAAAACCTCATTATTGTACCTGGGAGCGGCGCTGATTCAATATCCCCGAGAACGTTTAGTGATAAGTCGGGGAAGTCCAGCTCCCACACACTAAAATACACAGCAGGTTATGACGACAGAGGAATCCCCAGCAAGCGATAAATGCTCTCCAGCGTAACTGCCTATTAAACATGACAGTTCTGCATCGTTGAGGTTTCCATTCTCTGTGCTTTTCGTCATGCTATTAAATGAATGACTACTCATTATTCATTGGTCCATATCAACACCCCCCATGCACCCATGCAGAACACACTATGGGTGGATCCCAAAACGTCAACCTCCTCCTTCTTCTCCTTCACTTTCTCATTATCACGACTCCTACAACATTGTTTGGTTAACATATTACAATTAAGCGGAACATTATAAATGTCATTCCTCTTATGCCAGCAAACGTAATTGACCAACAGTTACAAGGCCTGGTGCATTTTCAAGTATTTTTCATGTTTTATTTTTGATATTTGCTAGCGGTGTGGATTTAGGGATGGTAATGTCAGTCTGCCGGTCCACCACTTTGGTCCAGACTCAAATATCTCAAAGTATTACATAGATTGCCATGAAATTTGGTGCACACACTGAATGAATCCCACTTTGTTGGTCCAAATAGTTTTGAGTGAAATGTCTTGACAACTATTGGTAAATTGCCTTGACATTTGGTTCAGACATTCATGTCCCCCCAGAAGAAATTTCTTTGGTGAAAACTTTGGTCAGCTGGCTTTTCCCTGATAAAAATATAAAATCTATCCAAGACTTTGGTTTACAACCAAATATCTACAAAACTAATGACATTCCCATCAGCCTTAGCTGTACTTTGTGTTTAGTGGTAATTCACCTCAGCATGTTGGCATTGTCATTGTGAGCAGTTAGTATACTGATGATAGCTGTGCTCAAAGCAGCACTGTGCCTAAGAAGCCTCACAGAGCCACTAATATGGCTGTAGACTCTTGTTTGCTTTCTGTTCAGACTGAAAATAGCACTGTGTTATAAAATGAAAGGACGCGTGTTGGTGTGGACATGTTGTTACAGGGAGTAGAGGAAAATTTGAGTCCAGTCCAGATAAAAGAGCATGAGTTAGATTTATTAGTATTACGAGACAGGATTTTACAACTCTGGGAAGTTATAATATTGACATTGACATTTGCAAGGTAAAAAGTGGAACTACACTGTTAACCATGGAGGTATAAAGAGAACTGGATACAGTGGTGCAGTTGCTCAGCGGCGCTTGAAGCCACAAAAGTTTGACTTTCTTTTGTATCCTCCAATACTGGAACAGCAATAACATGGTGGCAAAAATATAATTTTCAGGATCACAGAGGAAAAGGAGGAGGTAAAGCGAGCAAGGAGGTGTGATGATGAATCCCATATCGCAGTAGAAAATCGCCATCTGCACTTGCTACTCCATGTCCACATTCTGCTGTGTGGTAATTTGCCTTATTCCCGTTTCAGCCCTCCCTGTCATCTCCTGCTGTTAAAGCACATTTTCAGCCCCTCTCTCTCCTGGTCTGAAGAGGACAGTACATGAAGTGCATTTCTGAGCAGATTTGTGCCGTGCAACTCAGTTCTACTGTTTTAAAGTCACTGTAGAGCTGTCAAGTGACCTACAAATTGTCACGCTGTGGTGGTTTGACAGGGATAAAAACTGTCCTGGGAGGATATCAGTAAGTGACGGCTGCCTGCTGTTAAACTGAGAAAACTATAATTCTTTGCCACATGCTGATCTGACCACTCTGAGAATACATTAAGGCAAAATTCCCTGTTTCTGTTACCAGTTTATTGTCCACTTTATGTACTGACAACAGTTAAATCTGTGTCAATGTGTAGAGTGTATTTTGTTTCTGTTGAGACTTAGTTCAGATAGATCAGATAAACATACTTAAAAATGTATTTATTTATTGGTTGGTCTTTTATCATGCCCCCCTTTTCCTTTCTTGGCAAATGTATTAGTCACTGTGAACTCTCTATGCTATGAGTTAATAAATATGGCTGTATGAAGTGCTAAAAATTCTGTTAGGGGATTCAAAAAAAGAATTCAGCAGCTCATCAGAATAATAAAAAGTCAGCCAGTAAAATGAGCCACGCAATGGGTTGTTGAGCCGCTACACTGTTGGTTTCATGTTTAATCATCTTGGAAAAAATATTATTTTTCTCTGCGACAATTACAGCTGTCACACAAATCCAATTTCATGAACATAACCTGAGATAAATTAGCTGTCTTCACGTGTCATTCCACACTGTTTCATTCATCATGTCTGCAAATCAACTTTAACCTCCTCTACAGGGGTGGAATATCTATTATTTCATCATGTATGATCAACAGGTTCAACAATGGTAATAAGAGAAGTAAACACGATTAACCCTTTAACACGTTTGCGCAAGCGCACCTTGGATCGCCGTAATTACGTCACGGTTTGCGCTATTGGAAAAATTCCAACGGTTTCTGAAAGCTGAGACGTTGCGCTTTACAGCCAGGTTTAGGTTTAAAACCTAAGCCTCAAAATGTTCACCTGGACTTTTTTGCTTATTTTGACTGAGAGGCGCGAGTGAAATTACCGTAATGACACCATATTGGCTGTAAAGCGCAACGTCTCAGCTTTCAGAAACGTTGGAATTTTTCTGATAGCGCAAACCGTGATGTAATTATTGTGATCCAAAGTGCGCTTGCGCAAACGTGTCGCAGACAACACATTCGGTTTAAAGGGTTAAAGACATGCAGCCTATTCCCAAATGATGTACATCTACCACCGCTAATAGATGAAAACTTGGTGTCTCCAATGAGCACAAAGAACAGAATATTGTAGATTTTTCTACGGATTCCCTACTGACCACGTTTTCTACTGCTGCTGCTGCCCTGAGAGAACAGATCAGCAGATCATCAGTAGTCAGATAATGACTTCACTGCTTCATATAGTCCCTACACGTGAATCTCTGTTTTCAAATACTGAAAAATTTTATCTGAGGACTGTACACAAAACTGTAGATTCATCACTGAAACTGTGTGTATGCTAAAAGTCAGAAATATGGATACACATTCTTTTCATCAGAATTATAAAGCCGTAATTAATCAAAAATCATTAAATCAGAATGAAGTTCACAAATGTCTTTTTCTGCCACTTAAAGTAACATCACTCACATATGAATATGCCATACTGTGACCTCCTCAGGAAGTTGTGTGTTTTTCATTACACGTTTGGTTCTACAGGCCTTCCGTACAGTCGTCCATCATGGCCGCAGGAGGCTTTACTTTTTCACAGAAGCTGCAAAAGATAACTACATGATGGACAGTAGCAATACTGTAGCTGAAGGGTTTGTTTAGTCTGACGAAGATCCCTCTGCACTGCCTGACATATGTGATGAGGATCAAATCAAACAACTAGTCCACACAATATACAAAAACATTGATCTGACACTGGCTATTTCTATATATATATAAAAATATATACTGGTATTTTTACCCAATTCATACATAGCAGTTGATCTGAAAACTACAGAGAAGCCAGAGTCACCTTGATTCTCCAGAGGTTATAGAGCTATGGTTATTTTGGGGAGTGACTACTGTGTTTACATTATAGTATTATAGTATAATATACTTACAGCAGAGTTGGCAAAGTGAGGCCTCCTTAAGACCCAGAGTAACTATGGCCTTACATAACCTCAGTAACTATAGCAACACTTCAAATGCTTCAAACCAATATGGCTTCTTTTAGTTTTCAGTTGACAACACAAGTAGCTGGAGATATGGGTTTGTCAAGTTCTGATAAACCACCAACAACAGCTGTGTTTTACTCCCCGAGTTGTCAAACCTGGTGTGATGACAGATTACCAAAACAGTCTTTATACACTGAAAACTGAACAGTCAAACAGAAAAAAACCACACAGAGATATAATAAAAAAAGACATATGTAATTAGGCTCTATGTAAAAAAGGTTCCCTGTGTCACATGCATTTTCAAACAATTTGTCCTCCCCATTAAAACCAAACACTGCCATACATCATCTTTAAGCAGCAACGACACTTAATAAAACATGACATAAATCCAGTTGAATGAAGTTATGATATACTGGAATCTGGTCTGCTGTGATCTTATGAATTATTCCGAGGTAAGGACCATTCATCATTTTCATCAGATTGCTCGCAAGAGTGTGATTCATTACGAGTGTATTTCTGTGTGTGAGTGTGTGTGTGAGTGTGTGTGTGTGTGTGTGTGTGTGTGTGTGTGTGTGTTCTGCACCGGGTTTCCTCTTGAGGGCCGTGTTTTTATGAGACTCTCCAGTGTAATTCTAATGGATTCATTACCTAGTTGACTTACACAGTGGATGTGGATGATTTTGCGCATGCATGCTTATGTTTCTGTATGTGACTGTGAGTGAAAGTATACAGCATGTGTCTGCTCCCTCTCTCTGTACTGTGACAGTTTTTACTGTGTGAAGTGACAATAGAAATGCCTCCCGTTGAGAAAGTGAAGAGTCTTAATTTTTCATGAGCACTTTGAGCAAATATGTGAATTATTGATGTCAATCTTCTTCAGGGGTAACAAAAAACCCCATAAAAGCTTCATTCAGCTGTAGGTTGGCGGTTGGTGAACCAAGACTTGCCTAACTGGCAACCCACAAAGACCGCTATAATACGACTCAATTAAGCCCCTTTCAGACATGAACATTGATCTGTTAAAGTGATTGCTGTGTGGCTTTCAAACACAGGTCTCTAGTGACAGGTGAAAAGTGACGAGTGACAGGAGCGTTACAGATAGAGTGGCGCTACTCGTGCGATAAGAAAGATCTACAGCCCCGTTCTCCTCCTCTGCTGGAGAACAGGAGCGAGTATTGACTAATGCCGTCAGAAGAACAGAGCGCTCACACCGGCTGCCTTACTGATGAAAAATAAAACTTGTTTTGTCAGTGATTGAATGTCTAACCTCAAAGCGTGATGGTCATCCATCTACAGCGAGAGGATGATGCTTGTGCTTGCTTCATTAACCCCACTAGAAGCTGTCTAAGCACCTGTAACCTCCCTGATCATTTTTCTCATAAATTCAATAACTCATTAGATATGACAGGCAGAATACTGCTGCATGTTGTACACAATTCAATACTTCCCAAGCTGCTACAGTTACACTTAAAACTACAGAAATATCACTTAAAAAATTACATTTATTTTCCATTTTACTGACATTCTTCTGACTTTGTAGGTAAAGCGTTGATGCTGGATGTTCACCCTGTAAGTAACTGGCATAAATGAAAGTCGACACAGAATGCAGACGTCTTTGAAAATGTGCTCACCTGCCGACATCACAAGATCAATACTTTAACAAAAATTGGCTCATTCACAGTTGTTCTTTTCAGAGTGGTTAAACTGACACAGGGTTTCTGCAGGGTTCACCAAGTTAAATTTAAGACGTCCACAGTGTGAAAGAATGATGGAAAACCAGTGAGGACGATATCACCCAGAGATAGTAATTATATTAAAAAAAAAATGTACTTCCCAGCACTATATAAAAATAATTCCTAATGATATAATTAATTCAAAGGCAAACTGGACCCAGATAGGCGTAATCATTAAAAATTAGTAATCTATTTAATTTAAGTGTTCGCTAAAATTAACACTTGTCCATTATAAGAGGATGAGCTTCATGCCTACTGTAGCTACTAGTAACAGTGTTTGCTACAGGTTTGATGGGGCTGACTGAATTTTTTTTTTCTAATTCCTTTTAATGCTTTTTTTTTTTTTTTTTGAGAAAACTGAATTCAATGCTTTTTAGGACTTAAAGACCTGCAGATACCCTGTGTAAACACTGACAGAACCCCCTTCTGCATGAGAAATCCTAATTTGGCCTGTATGTGAAATTTCTAACACTGCTGTCAGAAGTTAACAGCCCAAGACACACATTGTGATGTGATTTTAGACTCTGATCTTAATTTTAGTAGTCATTTTAACAAGGTCGCAGAAACATAATTTTTTCATCAGAGGCACATCGCCAAAATTAGACCATTTTAACTCAGAACGATGCTGAAATGCTGATATATGCTTTCATTACAAGCTGGTTAGATTATTCTCTCTTTACTGGTCTCCCTAAAAACAAAATTACAGTTAATTCAGAATGTGGCAGCCAGGATTTTGACCAATACAAAGAGATGATATTACCCCTCTGGTTGCATCACTGCTCTGGCTACCTATATCTTTCAGAATTGATCTTAAAGTCCTTTTACTTATCTACAAAGCCTTACATAATCTATCACCTTCGTATATCAGTGACTGCCTTTCATTTTAAGTCCCAACAAGAACTTTCTGATCTTCCATTGCCTTTCTTTTAGAAGTTCCCCACAAGAAATCTGGTGAGGCTGCTTTCTGTTTTTATGGCCCTAAACTGTGGAACACCGTCCCCTTGGATCCTTGAACAGCAAACTCCATCTGATTTTTAAAAATAAATTTTCTTTTAAAGTTGGCTTCTGATTTGGGTTAATTTTGCTGGTATGTTATTTTAGTTTGTTTGTTTCACTGTTTGCTATTATTGCTATTTTTTACTTATTGTTTATTTTCATCTGATTTTGTCTTGTTAAGCACTTTGGGCTTTATCCTTGCACGAAAGGCGCTACACAAATAGTAATTAGGTACGTTATTATTATTATTATTTAAAGTGCTAGTACGGTGATTTAGTATTGGACTTTCATAAAGTTCGGGAACTTACAAGAGACAGATTTGAAAAAGAATGGTCAATCCTGATTATCCTGACTTTTAGGTCCTATTATGGATCAAGCTTACACTTCCCACAATGTAATGTAACTCAAACTCCCAAGCTGAGATAACCCTGATGCCACATAAGACATTTCACATGACATTTAACAGATCTAGATATTGAAGCCATAACATTGTGTCTGCTGTATCAGTTAATGTGACAAAATTTTACTGAGCAATGTAGGACGAGTTATGATAATGTTTCATACAAAAACCAGTCAGGGTTTGAAAAATAAAAAAATAAAAACAAGATGCCAACATACTGAATTGGCCCAACATTCACAGAGTGAAGTGCAAGTCTCAAAGGGGCTCTGGAGAACATTCAGTCGGCCAGTATGCCATTATACTCGTCCTCATTCACATGTCAACAGTGCATTCAGGAGTGTCTTTCACGGACGAAAAGGGTTTTTAAAGGGTGCTGATGATGCAAAGCTGACTCAACCTCATACCTGTCTCTCTACTGCATTAGTGTAAGGAGACAGAGCTCGTCTATCGCTGTTTAGCTTACGAAAAAAAAAAAAAAAAGAGCCAGAGAACTTTCAAAAAAGGGAAATTTTATCTTCAGAGTCTATAGTGAAAAGGTTCTTGCGTGCCAAAATCTGATGACTTCTCAGAGTTTTAGATAAATTAATCATTTGTAGGAGCTCATCCAGGTGAGACGTTAGTCAAGCAAACTTGCACCAGGCTGGCATTTAATTCATTTTGTTTGGGTGCTGTCATGCATAAAAAAACAGAATGAGAAGGAATACAAAGCACTGGCACTCTCCTCACAAAAGCAAAATGTCTGCCTGTGAAAAAACGACGGTTAATGAAACATAAGGGCTGACTGGGAGTGAAAAATGGATAAAAGTGTGAGTGTGAATAAAAGTTAATCTAGAGGATGGAGGGAGGCTAAAAAAGAGACATTTGGAAATGAGGAATGAGAACAAAGACAACCAAATGAGTGTGGGAAGTCAGTGTTTTTGATGGACACCCTGTTACCATGGTTACCTGAGTGCGGTCCGGAGCCTCCACGACTATAGAGGGGAGGAGCCTGAAAGGCGTAGACGACGTCGCTATCAGCAACTGCTGTCAGGTCATCGTCATCGGAGAAGGAGCGCTGGAAACCCGTGGAGTACAGCTCTGACAGGATGACCTGGAAACAGAGAGCACGAGAGACACTGTGAACTTTCGTGCCTACAGACGCGCCTCAAGCAATCCTTGCAGAGCTGAACCAGATTTTTTTTTTCCTATTTGCTGCAAACCAAATTACCCCACAAGGGACAAAAACAATTAATTCAACTGAAAGTGAAAAAAAAAAAACAACATTAAGCCACAATGGTACCAGAACTGTCTCTGATAACTTGACTCACAGAAATAAACCAGCAAAGACAAATTCAGAGAGAAAATAAAACTAGATACATTTGTAATCAGTTGAAAAGCAATCAAAGCAAACCCTAAAGGTAGCAGCTTTAAATCTCTAGAATTAATCATAAATCATATAAAGCAACTTATAAAAGACTAGAAGAAATTTCTCAAACAAGCACAAAATCAGAGACCACAACTTGGCAACTGAAATACATCAAGATAAAAATTCAAAACATGAACATCTGCAAAGGGAATGGTATAAAGGAAGAGTTTCTTTTTAGAATTTATCTATCAGAGATGTGTATTTCCAAGTTCATGTTCAAATTAAGATCTTCAGAGCCCTGACAGTGAAAGAGAAAAATTGTATTAAGTGAGGGGAGCAATGTAATTCACGCTGTGGTATATTCTGTGCTTGGAAGTATTTTAAGTGCAGAACTTTTCCTCTTCTTTATTTGTGTTTTATGTCTTATACCATGACCACAGATAATACTAATTTGTGACTGACAGGCAGGTGTCCTGTTAAATGATTTTAAAATCTGTATGAAAGGATTATTAAACTGCAGGTAACCATAGCAACAGCACCCTTATGCATACTACCTCTCACTGGTGAAACAGGCCAAACCATCATTTTAATTGACTAAAAACAGGCTTATAATAATGGATGATGATGATGATGATGGTAAGTGGTCATGACAGACTCGTCTATGGGTAGTCTGTTACTTTTGTGTGTCAGGACAACTTGTTTGTGGAATACTTGACTCAATGTCATGTTTCAATGCACCTGTAAATGTTGAATACATGTTGTATATTAGTACACATACTTGGTATTTTTGCACTTAAATAGAGAAAAAGAGAGAAGAGATAGAAAGGATGCAAGGCAATTAATGACAGCTGAAAACACAGGAGCTTAGTAGATGCTTAGAAGAGGGAGACATTGAAAAGATGAATGTGGTAAGTAAGATGTTTAGTATGGAGGTCCAACACACACACACACACACACACACACACACACACACACACACAAACACACACACTTTTATCATACTAGAATCAAATATACTTCAAAGACACTGGACAAGGTGGGAGATAGGGATACAAATAAAAGGAACCAAACAAGCTTCTTTCTGAAGTGATGACAAACTCAGTGTGTGTGTGTGTGTGTGTGTGTGTGTGTGTGTGTGTGTGTGTGTGTGTGTGTCTGAGCACTCCCTGTTGGGACCAGAAACAACAGAAATTCCTCTGTCCTTTTACTTGCCAAATCCACATTTCTTTGGCTTTTGTCCTCACCCGCCCTTTTGTGCTTTGCTTGCATTTATGTCTTTTTTGCAACCTGTTTAATTATTGGACGAAAACTCAGAGTTTTGATGTACGCTGGTAGGAATTAAAGGCAGAACCAGTAAGAGTGGTAAAGGTGGAAGTTTTCCTACCCTGACAAATGCAAAAAAACGAAGAGTGTAGGAGATGTTAATTAAGCACAGCGTCTCGCACACAGGCCTGAGAAAAGGTCTAATCAGCCCAGTAAGTGAAAACACCTGTGTGGGTGGACGATGGGTGTGTGGGAGACGCAAAACCTGAACAAGAAACTCTCACCCTGTGAACTGAAATGAATTTCCTCATCAGGAAACTGAAATTAATCTTCTGCTAGTTTGCGAAACAATTCAACAGGGAACTTACAAGAATTTACGTACAAGAATGCTAAAAGCTTCCATTTCCAAAATGTTTTTTTTGCAACTGCGCAACTAATTCATGGTGAATTAGCTGGTTTAAATAGATGTCTGCCCCTCAGGAAATCATATAAATCAAACAGAAGAAATGTGATGCATCAACACTGACATAAAGGAAACGTTGAGAGCCAAAGAGGTGACATAAAGAGCGTCATCATCACCTCATCTCATCATTACTACACCCAAACACTGGTGACCAACAGATTAGGATAGTTTACTAGACAGTGTATATCAGAATAGATTTTCTGGGACTTTATGCATTTTGACATACAGGTATATTTGTCACACAACAATAGATAGTGGAACAGTGCACCTATGAACCATGAAAAAGGGGTATTTTTCATTTCATGGGATATTTGAGTCTTTGCTACTCCTTTTTACTCTCTTGCTGCTGTGGACGCAGGTTTAGAAAATCCAGCAGTATTCATCATCTGTTGTAGGGCAGGTGAAAGATTGATGAACACACGCCTCTGGAACCTTTTCTTTTACCTTTTCTCTTGTTGGTGACATTTCAGCTAGGTGTGTGCATGCATTCAAGTGTTACCCTGCTTTAATAGAGAATTTGTTGTTGTTGTTTTCATCTGGGCTTTATTTCTTTACACCTTTCTTGTGATTTAAGAAAATATTTTACTCACTAACTTCATTGCTGAGATGTGGGGACGTGAAGCCAGCACTAACCACAAGAGTGCACAGGTGGAAGCATACAAGCATAGAGGTTTTAAACAGGTTTACCATATCATCTAAGCCACTTATTTGAAAGACAAAACGAAGGTGGATGTTAAAATAATGATTACCCAAACTGTCCATTGTAAACATCTACTAGATCTTGCAGAGTTACTTTGTGGTTGATCTTTAATCTCCTGTACTTGACACAGTGATTGACTTGGACTTAGATTCTCTTTCATTTTCATTTTCACATAACTGGTTGAGGTAATTAACACTGGACTTTTGTACTTGTGATACAGTAGAAGGAAACAATGCCACCATTCCAACAAGGTTTGTGTAGAAAAAATGACCGTCAAAATGTTACAGAGCCCAAGGTGACATCTTTAAACTGCATGTGGCGTCCCACCACCAGTCTAAAACCCAAAGATACTCAATTTTAAATGATATCAAACAGAATGAAGCAGCAAATCATCACTTTTGAGATGCTGGAACCATCAAAAGAAACCTGGGTTAAAATATACTTTAAATAATTATTTTGACATTTTGACTTGGCATAGCAGGAAAAGCACAGGTGTTACTAATAACATAATGATGGCTCAGTTCCTTTCAGTGTCTCACTAAACCATGTCACTCAACCAGCATGCACAATACCAGGAGCCTGGAAATGGCTCACCTAACTGGAATGCAGCCATCGTTAATGTTATCAATTCCGCCTGTTCTTTTCCTGATATGACAAGTCAAAACGTCTGCTGTGAAAAGAGTCTATCAGTACGTGTGAGTATCAGTGGATCGTTTATTTGAATGTTGTTTCAGGTGGAAAAAATTATTTTAGAGGGGTAACTCTGGTGTCCACTCCTGTGTGTGTGTGTGTGTGTGCGCATATACCTGGTCAGGGGAGATGTTGCCCTCCTCTGCCACCATGGCTCGCAGGCAGGACAGGGAACCAAAGAGAGGTACAGCCAGCCCCACCCGCAGGTACCTCTGACCCTTCATATTGAAGACCAGCGTCACACACATCGGCCTGTGGGGCAAATAGAAGAGGGAGGATGCGTGAGGAAGTGTGTATGTATGTATGTGTGTGTGTGTGTAAGAGAGGGAGGGGTGGGAAGACAGAGAGAGGAAGATAGATGACATGCTAGAGCAAAGTGCCAAATTGTTTTGCAATTCTGATTTTGCATGTTTACATTATTACAGATTCCAAACACACCCTGGCATACTGAGTTACATATTTGTATGCACGCACGCAGACACACACACACACACACACACACACACACATATCAGGTGTTACACACATACCGTCCACATACTGTCTAGAGAGAAACATGTCGACCAAAACCAAAAAGAGAGAGAATAATGCAATTGTTCCAGAGATGTATTGAGCTTAGCTGAGTCTTGATGTATTTCAGCTGCTAAACAGCAAAACAAAACATCCAATAAAATGAGACATGCACTGCTGAGCTGTTTAATGTCTAATAAGTTTGGGGACAAGATTTCCTCTGACAATACTGTTGTACAAAATCTAATTTCATGAGCATAAACCATCCGATTTGTCTGTGTCTGACTTAATATCTGAAGTGAATTCACTATTTTCAGATGTTGCCTTGTAGTGTTTCAGTTTTCCCCTTGTGTGTGTGTGTACGTATATGCGTGACTGGATATGACGTGCTAATCCAGCACACTGGTGATGGTCCCGCGGGACGCTGCTGTGTGCTGGGACACGTCTGCTTTACAGCAATCTGAAGACCTCCCGTAAGGGATGCAGGGATGGAAAAGACAGAGGGATAGTAGGAAGATATAATAAATAATAGGATTAGATCTGTAACTAAGGAGTCTGATGAGAAGACGGGAGAACAGAAAGGAGAGCAGGTAGTGAAGAAAGAAATAGAAACGAGAGCATTGAGGAAAAGACAAAGCAGGGAGACAGAGTAAGGTCACGCCTACTCATTTGGGATGAAGACGGCGTAATCGCTGACACCTCCACTTCCTGTTTCCCATCATGCATTATTCAGGTGAGTAATGTGTTAGCGGTGGGGAGGCTGACAGGGCAGACGGCGAAGGATCTGAGCAGCTGTTTTATTTACGTTGTTAGATGCTCCGAGATGAGACACCGAGATGTGAAATGAAACGGGAAGATAGGTGTGGGATGATACTCAAGAGGAACAGGAAATAGAGATGTCATCTCAAACAGCAGGTTTTTTGCAGCGTCCCATCCCCCTGCCGGTTTGGGTGCCTGATAGTTTCTACTAAACAGTAACCTCTCGTATGTTTCCACATGAGGCACCAAGAGTGCATGGTGCTCTTTAGATAATCAAAATCGACTTGAAAAACAACATTAGAGCCAGGATCATGCTCAAAGTGTTTACAGATTTAACAACCCTAGAAGTGTCTCTGCATGTTTGAGATCAATTACAGCTAAATCATGTATACTTCACATTTCTGCCTGCTATTTTCCTGTGTGTTCTATTTTTGTTGCAATGTCTTCCTACCTTAAAGGAATCCATTTTGTTACAGCTCATGCTGCGAGCGTGAGCAAGTATGTACTTGTAAAGATGCAGGACGTGCTTGAAATTAGGACTGGGCTACAAAACGATAATTATGTCTATATCATTTTCCCTCGATGGAAATATAAGAAATGTTCGATAAATGTTCGATACAATTATACCACCCATACACCGGGAGAGGGGGACGCTAACGCACCTTAAGTGCTAGTTGCCACCTGCCATTAAACAGAAGACGAACAGCCAATCATGTCGCAGGAATAGAGGTCTGTTTACAGACATAGTAAAAAAAGATCAAAATCGATGCGGCAGAACCACAGATCTTTTTTATTCCTCGCATTCTTCTTCCTTGTAAAAACCTGCCGCCTATATTTCCAACAATATAAGTTGACCGCCAACAGTTCAGTTAGAGATTTGGGCGTGTTATGCTATTAGCGGCTAATGTAGCCTCGAGCTGCTAGCCTCAAGCAGAGATGAGGAGCGGGTTACAGAGGTCTGGTAAGATCACTTCCCCCTAACTCCACATCCGCAGATTGTTTTCATTCTCAAACATGTCGTCTGTCGCCTCAACAGATGGCATATTTTCGAAAATGATCAGTGTATGTGAGTTGTGGTATGATGTTTATAGCAAATTTGAGCGAGTGTTAATATATCATGCCACGATATGATCCCAAAACCTTTAATAGGGAAAGAAACTTCAGGAAGAGCAACAGAGGAGGGATCCCTCTCCCAGGATGGACAGACCAACACAGTAAACACAGTATGAACAATCAGGATGACAAAATTATAGACAGACTGTGGACATACAATCCATCTCTAATTACAGGAGAAAACCCAGTCAGAGACACCGCCACCCTCCTTTTCTCTCTGCCATACTGGCATTATCTGCAGCACCCAGACCTCGATGCCATGCTGCCAGTCAGACCCTGCTGTGTCTCTGGGGGCCTCAGACTTTTCAGGCATTCTGCTGGGATACTGCTGCAGCAGGGTGATGCCATGAGGCCACTGTGTGTCTGTGTGTGCGTGTGTGTGTGTGTGTGTGTGTGTGTGTGTGTGTGTGTGTGTGTGTGTGTGTGTGTGTGTGTGTGGTCAGTGTGGGTCCAGCAGTGAGTCCACACTGAACCTGAATGAATTTCCCTCTGTGCCGGGCTCAGGCAACTGCAGGGACAGACCACACACTGTCAGAAAACTCACAGTGTAGCACAGAGTTTGGGGTTAACACTGTGGAAGACATGCAGAGAGGACGCAGAGCAGCGGTGCCTGCATGCTTGAAGATAGGAGGATTCATTCAACACTGAATGTAGGCAAATTGTGAAATCGTATGACTGAAATTCAACTGATATTTGTTGTTTTGTTTTCCTTGTAAGATGTTTGGACACATGGGCAGAGAGAGATAAAGGGGACAACCTGAGACAAAACCTATAATATTGTGGTTACCCAGCATGCCTTGGTCACCAAGATGCCCCTCATTCAAGTGATTTGAAAGGCCCTGTACACCCATACAGGTGTTTTTAGTTATTCTGGCTGATTAGACCTCTGCTCAGGTTGGATCTGGGCCAGAGCTTTGATGGGTATTACTTGAGGTCAGAGGACTAAGAATGATAAAGGTGTCATTTGTCGCGCCCTAACGGGTGCAACAAAGCTAACAGGAGACTCAAGAAGATGTCAGAATAATTCAAATCACCTGTGTGGATGTGCAGGGCCTTTAATTGGAAGTGGTAACTGATTGCTGATGCCTGAAGAATACTAGAGCCATAAAGTCTTATATCTGTCACTCTCTCTCTATTTGTTAAAATAAAATAAATAAAGTCCTTTGTGCATTCCCTCGCCCTCTCTTGTTCTCTCTCTCTGTCTCTTTCTTCATATCTCAAAGTCACACTGTCGTACAGCGGGACCTTGCTGACATGCAACTTCTGGTACGGTTAAAAATGGAAACAACACAGAAAGTGTTTGGTCAGGGACTTTTGATGGCCAACATTTGTCACTATGATATGACCATGGCCGATAGCTGCTGACGTGTAGAGTATGTTTGTGCAAACGTGTGCCCACGCATGTGTTTGTGTAGTCATATTTGCCAAATTTCCTTTACAAATGTGTGCTTTTACAGTGCATCTGTCGTGATCGATGTGTTGTTCTACTTATTCATTGAGGCAAATCATTCTGCTATATTAGGTAGTCTTTATGATCATATCGCTGATATCAGCTGTGTCAACTTCCAGCAGCTAATAAAAGCTTTAGCTTGACTAAACAGTTTTGTGCACGCACTGGATGCCTACAGGAGATTTACCCTATAAAGAATGACAGAAAAGTATGGTAGAATATTTCAATATATATTTCACCAAAATGAAACAATAAAAAATGACTAAAAACCATATTAATAAGTTTACTTCTGACACTAACAATTAGAAGAAATATAGTTTGGGTAGTATAGACGGCAAGCAATGTGTCACTCAGCATAAACTGGTAGTTTTTACATGAGTTATTACCTTAACATAGTGTTGCGAAGCAGAAAAATGTGTGACAATTAAATGAAACTAGATGTCAAAGTTGATAAGTCGACAGCAACAATGGTTTAGCTGTTTTATTAAATATACTTTAGATTGAAACACTTGTCATGTGTGTTATACGTCACCTGGTTTGTCGTAGGGGGATAGGCAGGGAGATACATAAAAATGGGTCGAAGGTGTTGCTCTGCTTAAGGCAATGAGGGCACGTCAGAGAGGACCTGGAGACAAACAAAGAGAAAGAGAAAGAGCAATTTATCATTTTTGCTATATATGACCTCAGCTCACCATATATGTTATCATTATATATTTTTCACTCTCTGTAACATCCCCTTCCCAATTTTATCTTCACTCAATTCTGGTCAATTTCCACATCAGCCCATTGCTGTCACAAAGCTTGCATCCCTTAAATATTCCAAAGACAACGACCATTGGAGAAGAAAGCTCTTTTAATTTTTCATGACCTTGTACAACTGTTGGACAGATGGATAGACAGATAGCACAATCTCTACATGCCAAATCCTCACATTTCCTCTGAAGTATGTAGTAACTACGCAGTAAAGATTTAGTGTCTTGTGTGCTGCATGCAGTTAAAACCTCCAAGGTGGTTAAATGTGCATATTCCATGTGATTGACAGTGGTGAACACTAAGCACTGAAACAGGCCATCTGGACTCGATCTGCTGTTGAGAAAAGGGCAGCAAAGCAACAGAGGTGGGATGCTGTTCCGAATCCTGGCACCAAAAAAACCCACAGCGTTAGGCAGGTGAGATATTGCAGTAAATGAAAAGGGCTGTATACTAAAGAACATACTGAGCAGGAGAGGAGAAGAGGAGGACTATGCAGAGAAGAGAGTAGAGAGGAGAGGTAAAGGATGAAAAGTGGAGGGGATATTTAAAGGAGGAGAGGATCGTAAAGAGAATTGGTTGAGCTAAAAGGAACAGAAGTGGAGAGCAAAGAGACAGAGATGAGGAGAAAGACAACAAAGTGCTGGGCTCAGTGGGAGGACAGATTAAAAATGAACAGAAGGTTGGCAGAAGGGCAGTCGAGTTGACAAAAACTAGAAAGAAAAACTGATGGAGAAAAAGACACGGACAGGACCCGTCAAGGTCTTTGAGCCGACGGGAGTGGAGCTGATCAGAGTGGAGAAATGACATGGGGATAGAAAAACCAACGTATGAGCTGGTATCAGCAAAAATCTGCAGTTTTCAAAGACAGACTGTACTCAGTGACCTCATAATGATCTAGTGGAAAACACTGTTAAAAGAATAGTTTTTTCCCCAACATTTTGGGAAATGTGCTAATTTGCTTTCTTGCCGTGAGTTAGAGGAGAACATCAAAACCACTCTCATCTGTCTGTGTGTTCAAGATGAAGCTACAGGAGCCGGTTAGCTTAGCGTAGCTTAAAGACTGCAAACAGGCCCCGGCCAAGTCCAAAGGTAACTAAATCTGCCAACCAGCACGTCCAAAGCTCACTAATGAACATGTTATATCTCCTTAATTCTTATGAAAAAAACGTGTAAACATTACAATCTGTTGTTTTACTGGGGGATATGTACAGACTGTTTCTTGGCCATGTGCAATACATTTTTTTATGGATTAAATTATATAACATGTTAATTAGTGAGCTTCAGAGGTGCTGGTATAGGTGGATTTTGTTCCCTTTGGAAAGAGCCAGGTTAGCTATTTCATTATGCTAAGCTAAGCTCATTGGCTACTGACTGTAGCATATTTAATGCACAAACATAATTGTGGTATTGATCTTCTTATCTAACTCTTGGCAAGGACGTGAATAAGGGTATTTCCCAAAATGTTGAACTATTCCTTTAAGATATAAAAGTAGAAACAACTAATTTTTGTTGCTCTATGACATATTTGTTGTTGAGTTTGTCATGTCAGCTTTTGAGTTGTCCTACAGCTCTAACCTGCAGTTAAGTCAAGTAACTCAAACATTTTCAGGAAGTCCCCAACATGTCTTCACTGCAAGTACTACTAGGAATCCCTCAAAGGATTGTGTGATGGAAACAAGTCTGACACTGAAATGGTGCAGGGATGGATAAAACCTAGCTTCAAATAGCCTGCTGCCCTTCCCTCAATATAACTGTAATATATGGCAATCAAGTGAAAATACAGGTTTGTTCAAGTGTCACATAATCCTCTCATAGTGTAGGAACATAATCCTTTTATTCATGTGAGATCATGTCATCATTTTGAAGTTTTAACCAATATCAAAGCACTGATTCAAACCATTACATTCTGTATTCAAAACTATTTATTTGAGGCAGCTTCACAAACAAGAGTTCCCCATTTGTCTCCATCAGAGGGAAATCTATTACCCTTTATAGGATAATAAGCTTTAAACAGGCTAGAAACTGCTGATGTAGCATTTTTCAACTGTGACCATTCTTTAGTAGTTAAGTGCAGTTATATAAAAGTAGTTTCAATCTGAAAAAGTAAGAGTGGATACCACTTAGAAACTGTTGAATATGAGTTTTTAATGTGCTGTCTGTGGTGCACAGTTTTTAGGCAGTTTTTTTTCTTGACACCTATGCTAATATTTATTTTCACTGTTGTTTGTATTTCTTGAAGGTAAATTATTGCAATGTTGCTGCATAATGCTCTCTTATCAGAGACAGCTTTTAGAGTGTGCACATTCATGTCTGTCTGTGTGTGTGTGTGTGTTGCCAGATGCTTGTTTCATCTCCCGGTGTCTCACTATCATTTCTGCCAGTTGGGCTGTATCCAAGTTTGTGGAGATACAAACTTGTCAAATGTACAAATATGCTGGAAATAATACAACAGTTTTCAAGCTCCACATTTCCTCGCTGTCAGTGTTGTAACCATTGTGCCGTGGCAGCCAGTCACAGGCTCGCTAATGATGCCAGTTTGTACTCAGTAAACCAGACTGACAGGCTATATTCACTCACACACACACACAGAACCCACACAAAGTTGTGCACACCCAAAACTCTGCACTTACTTAGACTGAAATTCAAAAAAAAGCACATCATCACTTAAATAGCTTGTGGTGGGACTGACAGGGTTTCCAGTCTGGTGGAGAATATGAGATAAGTATATGTGTGTGTGACAGACATAGTGCAAAGGCTGTACACTGTGTACAACATTCAGTTGTCAAACCAAAAGACCACCATCCTTTAGTTTAGACCGGATACCTGGAGCTGCAGCACATGCACCCATAAACACGCGCATGCACATGCACATGCACAGCACAGCAGCAGCGACCCTTATTTATCAAAAAGAAAGTTGAGCGTCTCAGCGTCCCTCCGTTCTGCTCGGAGCTAAATAAATAACACTACACCAGCAGCATCTCTAAACATTATGTGGTATCACCTTGCCTTATTCCAGCATTTTCCATACTGTTATTCTAAATTGAGAAGCTTTGCAGCACAATACAAGGGATAATGTAGGTGATGTGGAAATGTACGCAGCTCAAAATAGATCAGGATGTTGGTATAAGACATGTACTGTATAAAAGTTACGTGATCTATCAATTGTGGTGTCAGGGATGAGCTGATTCCTTTAGAGCTGCAGAATTTGCTGGAAATAGAATTTATTCGGCGGCCCACAGAAAAAGATCTGCTCCCACCTAAACATGTTACTAGCATATTCGCGTTAGTATTTCCTCCAGTCAAACGTCTGTGTGAAAATGCAGCTGAGAGTGCAAAATTTGATGGAATGGCTAGTTAACTTATGAATACAGTGGGTGTTTGTATTGTATATTCTCTGATACTAACTAATAATTTAACTATGACTTGGTGAATAAACTGTGTGGAGGTAATGTGTAGCAATAGATGTGTAAATTTGATGGGGTGAAGGACTGTTGGTGTACTAGGCGTATGATTCACAGTCCAATCAATCAAACATAATTTTAAAAAAGTACCAAGTATCAAGATAAATTGCTGAGAGTTTACACACATAAACAAACACAAATGTGACAAAAGATTTAGTTGCACCTTTTGAGTCCATAAATTCACATCTCAGAGACATAATGCCAAGTGGAAGACAACAGTTTTACTCAAGTTTGGTAACAGCTGTAATTCCATCTGTTCCTGTTTCCTGAAGTTTTATTTTCATTCAAAATTATTCTGGGAACAGCTTTGGTCACACAGCAACCAAACTTAAAATGTTCTTGTCAACGAAACCTGATTGTTTAGTCACTGCAGTCTTGACCTTATTTAAGGAGTAAACAGTGTCAACAGACAGCTCCGCAGACAGTGATGGATGGAGGCCTGGGCTCAGGTGGAGACGCAGCCCGAAAGCAACAAAGCAGTTTGTTGTTGGTATTTACACTTGGAGGAAACAGAACTATAAAACCTATAGTAAAAAAAGAAACAGAGGTTGGGAGTTTTATTGTATTTGTTGTTAGTTTACTATATTGGGGAACTTGAGCTAGATGCCAGTGACATTCACCTACAGTAACCACTTCCCTTGATTCAGTCTCAAAAAAATCAAGAGGTCAAGAATATCATCACACTTTTATCTATTTCTCTTGCTAGTGCCAAAAAAGCACATCCTCATACCACTGAGAATACTTAATGATGTTACAGGGAGAAACATATTTTACAGACAAGACAAGCAAAACAGACAGACAACACAGCATAACAGCAGCACCAGATGCACTGATGCTTTGGTAAGTCAAAGGAATATGTGTGTAAACATATTTTTTTAACTTACTGAATCCCCCCCAGGCCCATTGTAAATGACAAATGATCAAGTATTGTGTGCAGAATACATATTTAAAGCACCTGGCTAGATTGTTATGGGCAAAGCATCAGTGCACATTCAGGAGTCAGCCTCAGGCTTGTCCTGCATTAGACGCAAAATTACACATCAATGATTCTTCAGCAAATAAAAAGCTCTTTTATTCTCTGAGGGAATTTGAATAGCCTTTTTTCCCTAAAACTTTCTAATCATCTGTATGTGCTTTATCATACAGGATGTTAAATGATAATCTACCTTTAATAGCAGGAAAATCCCTTGTGTAACTAATACTATTGATGGCTCTGTTCCATTTGGGTCGGCAGTGAAGCAACACGCACAATATAAGGGCCATGGGGTTGGCACACCTAGTTGGAATGCAGCCATTACTGGTCTTAGTTACACCTGTGTTTGACAGGTCAAAACCTTAAAATTAAATTTGTAACAGCTCAAATGTGGTTATATCTAGACAAGCACCTAAACATATTATGCTTGTTTGGTAGACTTATTGGATGCAATGGTACTCTCGCCAAGTAAGGGGACTAGGTCTTACTTGGCCTATTATTAGTGTTGGTCTATTAGTATTGGTCCAGCTGATAGGAGCCAGATTGCCTAAACACAACCGCAGCAAACTACTAGCTACACACTATTGTTCCATGCTCAACCAACTGAAAGAGACTTTCCTCTGCCCGCCTGTCAGTCAGTCAGTCATGTGTCACTGGCTGTGGATTGGAAGGCACTCATCTCTCTCTATACAAGAGAACAAGTAGAGGCCTCCTGTCATGGGAAATTAACTCACCTAAAGGGGCTGTCGAGACTCTCTCTCTCACACACACTCGCACACACTCATGTTAAGTCTCAACTCACTTTCTCTCTCAGCGTCACTTTCATATGTATCAACGACAATATTGCGATTGCCTAATCTCAATGTCGCCTTCAGACAAACGCGTTTCCTCCTTCCTGGTGAAAACTTACCGACCAAATCACTGAGTGATAACTGGATTCATGCCAACCCATGTAATAAATAACAGAAGACACCTGATCACACATGACTGCACTTTTCCACTTGTCAATTGGAAAGGACAGAAGAAGGATTTAAACTGGCTGAGTTGATATTCTTGTTTGTTTGTTTTTTGCATGTAAAAAAAGAATCTTCCACAAACAGCCAAAGCAACATTTCTAAAGGAGTTGGCTGGATTCAAAGACATTAACTAATCCAGCTCTCTCTCTCTCTCTCTCTCTCTCTCTCACACACACATACACTGTATCTTTCTTTTATATGTTCACTCTCATTAACTCTTACTCTCATACAATTGCATCATAACTCCTTTGTGTGCAATGCTGAGAGATGCATAAATGATTACATGACTGAATTAAGTTTTGAGGAAAGCAAGTGTTAACACCAGTACTGTTGAAACATTTGAATCAGCATTGAAAAGCAAACAAATAAATGATAATAATATGAAAAAATGCAGGTAGGGATGTCTCAATCCAATGCACAGGATTGGGACGGGGACCGCTTGGAATATTTTGAATCGATCAGTATTGGCTGTCAATAGCTAGATCCATATGCGATCCTTTGTTTGTTCTGCCAGCTGTTAATAACCCCACTGCACTCGGTTAAAACACTGGAACCATCTCATACTTTGTTCTGTCTGCAGTGTCCCGATACTGTTCATATGCGCAAAGCGAGTACTCCACAATTTAAAGCATTCCTTTGACCTTTATCCTTTGACCTTTATTCCAACTTCGTTAGTGTTGTTAGCACCACACTAACGAAGTTTGCTTTTGTCCGCTGGTGGAGTGTGGTGCTAATAACGCCAAGGTCATGGGTTCAATCCCCATACTGGCCAGTGATAGTCAATTAACGAATCAAGATTTCTGCAAAGAGGATCCATTGTTTTTTTGTTCTGTCTGCAGTGTCCCAATTCTGTTCACAGATGCTGATTGCAGACACCTTGATTTGTTCATTGACTATCACTGGCCAGTATGGGGATTGAACCCCAAGTCAGGTGGGGACTGCAGTGTCCGGATGCTGTTCATATGCGCAAAGTGAGTCCTCTACAATTTAAGGTATTTCCCTCCACAAACGGCAAGCTGGGAGGTGGTCCCACCTGACTGTACTTCCAAAATGGGTCTGCCTTTGTCCATTCTGTTCTGGCTTCATTCTTGAACAAATTTTGTTAGCACGGTGCTAACAACACCAAGGTCTTGAGTCTTATTCCCGTACAGTACAGGTGGGACCACCTCCCAGCTTGCCGTTGGTGGAGGGGAATACCTGAAATTGTAGAGTACTCGCCTTGCGTCCGATTTTGAGTCTGATTCCTGTAAAATCGCAAAATGGCTTTGCATCTGATTTTGAGTCTGATTCCCGTACTGTCCTGTGCTAGTTCTGTAAAAAGGCACCATGTCTGTCACTGTTGCTAGAAGTCAGTAACCTTTTGTTGACCACGTGGCCTAAAGGATAAGGCATCTGATTTCGGATCAGAAAATTGTGGGTTTGAGTCCCTTCGTGGTTGAGTGCTCAAGCCTAATTTGATGGCCATCTCTGGAACCATGTGCAAACATGCAAACCACCTGAATACCAATTTAAGCTCTTTCCCCTGCACTGATGCTAAGTTGTCATGCCTTAATAAACATTGAAAATTGGTCAGTTTCTGTCCTGGTTTAATTCTGTTCAAAAGCAAAAGCAAGCCTATTACGTCAGATGCTTTGAGCGTCGTGGTCATACCTGAGAAAACATCCAAAATGGGTCCTTTATTTTTTCTTCTGTCCCTGACTTTTGCTGTAACAATTCTTGAAAAAGAAAAAAAATAGAAAAAATACATGGAAAAGACGACCAGTTAGCTCAGATGCTTAGAGCGTGGTACTAATAACGCCAAGGGCATGGGCTCAGTCCCCATACTGGCCAGTGATAGTCCATTAACAAATCAAGGTGTCTGCAATCAACATCCAGTGTGTTTTTGTTCTGTCTGCAGTGTCCCGATGCTGTTCATATGCGCAAAGCGAGTACTCTACAATTTGAGAACATCCAAAATGGGTCCATTATTTCTTCTTGTGTCCCTGACTTTTGCTGTAACAACTCTATAATAAAAAATTTAAAAAAAGAAAAAATACATGCAAAAGATGGCCGGTTAGCTCTGTAGGCTAGTTAGGCTAGTTAGGCTAGTTCTGTAAAAAGTCACTATGTCTGTCACTTTTGCTAGAAATCTGCAATTTACAGTTGACCACGTGGCCTAATGGATAAGGCATCTGACTTCGAATCAGGAGATTGAGGGTTCGAGTCCCTTCGTGGTTGAGTCCTTAAGCCTAATTTGATGGCCATCTCTGGAACCATGTGCAAACCTGCAAACCACCTGAATACCAATTTAAGCTCTTTCCCCTGCACTGATGCTAAGTTGTCATGCCTTAATAAACAGTGAAAATTGGTCAGTTTCTGTCCTGCTTTAAAAGCAAAAGCAAGCCTATTACGTCAGATGCTTTGAGCGTCGTGGTCATACCTGAGAAAACATCCAAAATGGGTCCTTTATTTTTTCTTCTGTCCCTGACTTTTGCTGTAACAACTCTTGAAAAAGAAAAAAAATAGAAAAAATACATGGAAAAGACGACCAGTTAGCTCAGATGCTTAGAGCGTGGTGCTAATAATGCCAAGGGCATGGGTTCAGTCCCCATACTGGCCAGTGATAGTCCATTAACAAATCAAGGTGTCTGCAATCAACATCCAGTGTGTTTTTGTTCTGTCTGCAGTGTCCCGATGCTGTTCATATGCGCAAAGCGAGTACTCTACAATTTGAGAACATCCAAAATGGGTCCATTATTTCTTCTTGTGTCCCTGACTTTTGCTGTAACAACTCTATAATAAAAAATTTAAAAAAAGAAAAAATACATGCAAAAGATGGCCGGTTAGCTCTGTAGGCTAGTTAGGCTAGTTAGGCTAGTTCTGTAAAAAGTCACTATGTCACTATGTCACTTTTGCTAGAAATCTGCAATTTACAGTTGACCACGTGGCCAAATGGATAAGGCATCTGACTTCGAATCAGGAGATTGAGGGTTCGAGTCCCTTCGTGGTTGAGTGCTTAAGCCTAATTTGATGGCCATCTCTGGAACCATGTGCAAACCTGCAAACCACCTGAATACCAATTTAAGCTCTTTCCCCTGCACTGATGCTAAGTTGTCATGCCTTAATAAACAGTGAAAATTGGTCAGTTTCTGTCCTGCTTTAAAAGCAAAAGCAAGCCTATTACGTCAGATGCTTTGAGCGTCGTGGTCATACCTGAGAAAACATCCAAAATGGGTCCTTTATTTTTTCTTCTGTCCCTGACTTTTGCTGTAACAACTCTTGAAAAAGAAAAAAAATAGAAAAAATACATGGAAAAGACGACCAGTTAGCTCAGATGCTTAGAGCGTGGTGCTAATAATGCCAAGGGCATGGGTTCAGTCCCCATACTGGCCAGTGATAGTCCATTAACAAATCAAGGTGTCTGCAATCAACATCCAGTGTGTTTTTGTTCTGTCTGCAGTGTCCCGATGCTGTTCATATGCGCAAAGCGAGTACTCTACAATTTGAGAACATCCAAAATGGGTCCATTATTTCTTCTTGTGTCCCTGACTTTTGCTGTAACAACTCTATAATAAAAAATTTAAAAAAAGAAAAAATACATGCAAAAGATGGCCGGTTAGCTCTGTAGGCTAGTTAGGCTAGTTAGGCTAGTTCTGTAAAAAGTCACTATGTCACTATGTCACTTTTGCTAGAAATCTGCAATTTACAGTTGACCACGTGGCCAAATGGATAAGGCATCTGACTTCGAATCAGGAGATTGAGGGTTCGAGTCCCTTCGTGGTTGAGTGCTTAAGCCTAATTTGATGGCCATCTCTGGAACCATGTGCAAACATGCAAACCACCTGAATACCAATTTAAGCTCTTTCCCCTGCACTGATGCTAAGTTGTCATGCCTTAATAAACAGTGAAAATTGGTCAGTTTCTGTCCTGCTTTAAAAGCAAAAGCAAGCCTATTACGTCAGATGCTTTGAGCGTCGTGGTCATACCTGAGAAAACATCCAAAATGGGTCCTTTATTTTTTCTTCTGTCCCTGACTTTTGCTGTAACAACTCTTGAAAAAGAAAAAAAAGGGAAAAAATACATGGAAAAGACGACCAGTTAGCTCAGATGCTTAGAGCGTGGTGCTAATAATGCCAAGGGCATGGGTTCAGTCCCCATACTGGCCAGTGATAGTCCATTAACAAATCAAGGTGTCTGCAATCAACATCCAGTGTGTTTTTGTTCTGTCTGCAGTGTCCCGATGCTGTTCATATGCGCAAAGCGAGCACTCTACAATTTAAGAACATCCAAAATGGGTCCATTATTTCTTCTTGTGTCCCTGACTTTTGCCATAACAACTCTATAATAAAAAATTTAAAAAAAGAAAAAATACATGCAAAAGATGGCCGGTTAGCTCAGATGGTTAGAGCGTGGTGCTAATAACGCCAAGGTCATGGGTTCAATCCCCATACTGGCCAGTGATAGTCAATTAACAAATCAAGATGTTTGCTATCAGCATCCGTTGTTTTTTTGTTCTGTCTGCAGTGTCCCGATGCTGTTCATCTATGCAAAGCGAGTACTCTACAATTTAAGGTTTTCCCCTCCACCAACTGCAAGCTGGGAGGTGGTCCCACCTGACTGTACTTCCAAAATGGGTTTGCTTTTGTCCATTCTGTCCTGGCTTCATTCTTGAGCAAATTTTGTCAGCGTGGTGCTAACAACTCCAAGGTCTTGAGTCTGGTTCCCATAATGCTGCTACCATGCAAACCGAATGAATACCAATTTAAGCTCTTTCCCCTGTACTGATGCTAAGTTGTCACGCCTTAATAAACATTGAAAATTGGTCAGTTTCTGTCCCGGTTTAATTCTGGTACAAATTCTGTTCAAAAGCAAAAAAGCAGGCCTATTACCTCAGATGGTTTGAGCGTCGTGGTCACACCTGAGAAAACATCCAAAATGGGTCCTTTATTTTTTCTTCTGTCCCTGAGTTTTGCTGTAACAACTCTTGAAAAAGAAAAAAAAGGGATAAATTCATGGAAAAGACAACCAGTTAGCTCAGATGCTTAGAGCGTGGTGCTAATAATGCCAAGGGCATGGGTTCAGTCCCCATACTGGCCAGTGATAGTCCATTAACAAATCAAGGTGTCTGCAATCAACATCCAGTGTGTTTTTGTTCTGTCTGCAGTGTCCCGATGCTGTTCATATGCGCAAAGCGAGCACTCTACAATTTAAGAACATCCAAAATGGGTCAATTATTTCTTCTTGCGTCCCTGACTTTTGCTGTAACAACTCCATAATAAAAAATTTAAAAACAGAAAAAATACATGCAAAAGATGGCCGGTTAGCTCTGTAGGCTACTTTGTTGACCACGTGGCCTAAAGGATAAGGCATCTGATTTCGGATCAGAAAATTGCGGGTTTGAGTCCCTTCGTGGTTGAGTGCTCAAGCCTAATTTGATGGCCATCTCTGGAACCATGTGCAAACATGCAAACCACCTGAATACCAATTTAAGCTCTTTCCCCTGCACTGATGCTAAGTTGTCATGCCTTAATAAACATTGAAAATTGGTCAGTTTCTGTCCTGGTTTAATTCTGTTCAAAAGCAAAAGCAAGCCTATTACGTCAGATGCTTTGAGCGTCGCAAAATCGTTTTTCGTCTGATTTTGAGTCTGATTCCCGTACTGGCCTGGGCTAGTTCTGTAAAAAGTCACTATGTCTCTCACTTTTGCTAGAAATCTGCAATTTACAGTTGACCACGTGGCCTAATGGATAAGGCATCTGACTTCGAATCAGGAGATTGAGGGTTCGAGTCCCTTCGTGGTTGAGTGCTCAAGCCTAATTTGATACCTATTCAAATTATTTCCCCTGCACTGATGCCAAGTGGTCATGCCTGACTTACCACTGAAAACTGGTCAGGTTTTGCACTGTACATAATGGTCCCACCTAACTATACTTCCAAAATGGGCCTTTTTTTGTCCATTCTGTCTTGGCTTCATTCTTGTGAAAAAATTGTTAGCGTGGTGTTCTGTCATGTTAATATGCGCAAACCAAGTAAAATTTGAGCTATTCCCCTCCATCAACACCAAGCAGGGATGTAGTCACACCTGACAAAACATCCAAAATGGGTCCATTGTCTTTTGTTCTTTCCCGACTCATGTTGTAACAAATTTTGAAAAAAAGAAAGAAAAAAAATACCTGTGAAAGCACGTTCAGGATTCGTGCATGTACTTGCGCAGATTACTTTTGTTTTTGCAAAACAAAAAAGAAATAAGAGATCAAAGACTTACTTCCACGTGATAATGCCCTGCACTAACTGTCTTGCACCCACTTCAAAGTCTGGTACTGCATTGAGCTGGGTGGTATCAGCGGGAGGGCGAGTGGCGCGTGAGGCTGGGCTCCAAGAAAGCACTGCGGGTGGTGAGAGCGTCAAAATCAAAGTAAGGAAGGTCAACGTCTGGCCATATTTTCAGCAGCCACTCAGCTGTGTGCCGTGGAATGACCAGATGGGTCAACGCGAGCACATCCCAACCTGGGTGCATCTTTGGGGAAAAATGGAGCCCCTGCGGACCATCTTTGAAGATGAGAGAAAGTTTACACTCTTTTATGAGGCGTTGAGTCTTCAAAGGAGCTGGCATAAAAATACATGATTGGTGGAGAGAACATCTCATACTGGACAGACATCAGTTCAGTTTGTTGCATTAGTAGCTCTTAAAAGGTTTTGCTGTGCGCAACACTAATTGTTTATGGCTCTATATAATGTGATTTGTTCGCTTGCATGTATATTTCAGTTTACTTTGTTTCAATAGCTCTATAAACCATAGAAACTGGAGTTTCTATCTTCTGACAACATTCATTATACAAACTGTACACTATCCCAAACGTTTTCACATCGAATCTGCATCCAAATAAAAGCCCCTGTGATAGGAAAAAAGTAACCATCCTCAACTATCTTGTTTGTTCAGACAGAGGAAGAGGCTGGGGCTTTCCGCACGTCTCCCAGGCCATTATAAATAGATGCCACAAACTGAGAGTGACAAACAGAGTGGGGGGGGGGGCTTTGACAAAGACTCATTTAAACGCCGCGGCACGCTGAGTGACTTGAGCACCGACTCCCACATTGGCAGCCCCAAACCACAAGACAGCCCTGGCTCTAATCGCAAACATTTATTCAGATCAGACAACTCCACTGAATGCCTCTGAGGACCATCTCAGTGAGATATAAAAAGAATCAGGAAGGAAGCAGAGGGAAGAAAGAGCGATCAACGAAGTGATATAGACAGAGAGAGAAGGGAAGGCCAGAGAGAGACAGAGTCAGACAAAGAGGAAACAAAGAAAAAAAAGAAGACACTGCGAGATTGAGGGGGGTGATTGCTCTTTTGTTAGGCTGCATTTAGAGGCAAAGTGACTCCAGTCCCCCAATGATTACACAAAGTGAAGAGGAGGAGAAGAGGAAGAGTGGAAAAGGAGAGCAGATGAAGGAACGAAGTCTCCCGACTCAGCAGACTGAAACCAGCTCAGACTGAGACAGACTAATGAGACGAGAATACAAATGGTTATAAAGCATATTTACACTGAAGAAGGCCTGATGAAACCCGAGTAGAAAACAAATTCCCGACCATCCGGGTGTCCTCGTCTATTATTTATTAAATCAGAGTGAGTCACCAGGGAGAATATTGCCTCAGAGTTTGGAAACAAATCAACACTCAGTGATTTCAATTAGAGCATAGCTTGTGTATGCGATGTGTTTTGTAGTAGAGTAGCCGTTGCTTCATTTCTCAGTTTCTCAGAGTGAGAAATACGTAATATAGTGTTAAATAACACAGTGTGATTTCATTCCAAAGATAGTTTTGTTCAACACCGAGAAAAAAAAGAATGACGACAGCAGATCAAGGCTGTAAGAGACAGAGCAAAAAATGTTAAGTGAGGAAATGAAGACCTTTTGAGTAACAGGGAATATGCACCTCAATGAACATCATTGTTTTATGACGTTAATGTGTGCCAATTTTTTTATCTGTTATCCCATCAAAGTAGGTCATGATATAAGATGTTATAACACAATTTCTACGTTTAAAGAGATTTGTTTGCACCTTTTTAAAACTATTGACCAGCGAGCTTTCTTGGAGTTTTAGACTTGTGTCCCACAGTTGCACATGTACATTAGGGCACAAGATAATAGAGTGATTTATACTGATAAAGTGAGAGCCTGCTTTTACAAACAGGAGCAGGGAAAACATGTAAACCTAAAATATACTTTTAAATACTGGCACAAACAGTATTACGCAGAAATGTACGATTAAAGGTATCCTAAAAGTATGAATCACAGCATTTAGAGTGGGTGCATAACAGCACCAGTAATGCAACACAGGTCAGTATATAAGAAAAATATCAGATTATGAAGAGACCAATTTGAAAAACATACTGTATGTATGTACAGAACGAAAAAGTGCTGAAAAAACAATTAGTGCTAGTCGACTGACAGAATACCAGTAGGCAACAAATATGATAATCAATCAGTCATTAATCATTTCAAGAGTCATTTTTCTGTTTCATATCACCGCAAATTGAATAACTTTAAATGTCAGACGTTGTTTGGATTTAAAGACGTCACCTTGGTGTCTAGGTAATCGTGACTATTTTCGGACATTTTATAAACGATTAATTGAAAAACAATAAGAATAATTTCGTCCCTATACAAAACTGTATGTCTAGTCACATGAACTGACTGACAAGGATTGTAATTGCCATTAGCCAACATGTCATAACAGAAAAGAGCCATGTATGTACCGTCTGTCATATCTGTTCTTTAAATCATCTCATCCGGCGACACACACCCACGCAGCCACAACTAAGAGGCAGGTACCCTGCAGTGAAAAATCACATCAGCTGCTCTTTATTTCCTTCCACTCTCTTCCTCTCTCTATATTTATACACATCTTACTCAAACCCCCTCAGGTAAATCCCACAGTCCCGCATTTTGAGGTTGGCAGTTACATGATAAGCATGTTAGCTGGGACGTTACAACTGGTAATGACTCACGGATACACCGGGAGAAACAGCTGTTATAAAAACTGCACTCAAGACTTCTACTTAAGAATCAAAGCAGTAATCACTGAGTGTGTGTGTGTGTGTAGGGTCACTTATTTACTTATTGTCAGCGAACCCCCCCCCCCCACAGTGTACGTCATCGTCCCCAACTAAAAGACAGATCAGATTTTTGGGTATCCCTTAAAATTTAAGAATTCAATAATTGTAAACCATGATGTGGAATGTCTGGAATTTTTTTTAATAGAGTAGTAGTAGAACAGAATTTCTATGGATGTGGAACATTCGACGATATACTATACGATATAAACTGTTAGTGTTGGAGCTTTATGTGAAGCAAACTCTGATAAAATCCAGTTGCATTCCTATTACATTCCACTCTCTTAGGTCAACAGTCCATTGAAGAGGCTTAAAAAGATTAAAAAGCACATCAGGATGGCTGACATTGTGTCAAAAAAAGAAAACAAATTTGGCTGTTTGGCTACATCTTTGTTTTGTTCAAGAAGAAATGCGTAAACCAGTGTAAATGTAACAGTGGATGAGCCTGGAGTGAAGGTTGTCCAGACTAGAGGCTGACATGTGAGCCAAATGTTCTCTCCACTTTGCCCTGTCCTATTTTATTGGCCCCTGCTGTCCTACCCTGAGTAAAGTATTTTTCACACTTACTATTACAGGACCTCAACTTAAAAAAGCTTGGGGGGGTGTAAACCCAACAGGAAATGCCTCGAAATGCTAAAGTTCCACAATAAAATAGTTGGCAGTCACAATTGGCTTGTTCATAGAAAACAACTATTGTACTGTGTGTGTGTGTGTGTGTGTGTGTGTGTGTGTGTGTGTGTGTGTGTGTGTGTGTGTGTGTGTGTGGTGTAAGAGGGGACATAAAAAGAGACTGAAGGAGATCTTCAACAAACATCACCACCCCTCAGAGTCGCTTGTCTTTTCTATGACTGACTCAGTGAATAGATTCAGCGCAGAGTCAGGCTGAGAGCATCATGGGAGGCGACGCTCCGCAGGGACACAGTCCGACTCTTAAGCATTCAATCTATCATCCACCAGTGAGGGAATGGGATAATCCCATGAATGAATGGCTGGTTAACCTTGCAGTGTAGTGGTCAATACTGTACAAGTGTCAGAGGTTGACCTTTTTATTGATTGGCTCACACACTAATCTGCTGCGGGTCGACTGTGTGTGTGTGTGTGTGTGTGTGTTGGACCAAACATGACAGGACAACTCTCTGGGACGGCTATGATTCTGTTTCTGTATTCAGACAACACGATCACTTCACACCCACAGACATTTGACTACATTCATGCCCCATGTGAAGTAATTTATAAATGTGGACTTAACATCTCGGAGAAGCACAACATTCACTTTGCTGGGTTTTTATTTACTTTAAAAGTTCAAAAGTCATGTACATTTTAGTTCAGGCAAATCTTTCCTTCTGTAAATTTCTCCCCTCAGCCCACACACGAAGAAGCCTTTGCATATTTGCTGCTTGGTTGAAACTACTAATGGGAATATACAGTAGGCAGGAGAAATAGAGTGAGAAAGTGAAACTGATAGGAAACTTTATTCTGTCCTAATGTCAGAAGGTGACTAGGGCAAATGTGTACTTTGACAATCTGACTTGAGGCCATATCGAACTTGAGTTAAGTGCCAAGTGACGAAACTGTCTCACCAAAAGTCCATTAATGTCCCACAGAGCTGAGCACGCAGGGAATCAGTCAACAAGCTTGTCAGCCTCGACAAGTTGGTGACACCTGTCATCAGCTGTCAACAGCTGATCAATTCACCCAGCTCCCTTCATTCCCACCTGATGGGACTATACTTCACGAACAATAACTAAATATCTCAAAATGATCCCAGATGAAGTGTTGAATCCACAGTTTGTGATTCACTCTGAAGTCATGTGAGTGTTTTCTGTTTATCTGCATTTAAAGATATGTAATTAATGTCTGACAGTTACCAATGCTAGTATCAATGTCATGTTATAATAGTAATTACTAGAAAAGAAAACTAGGGCTACATTTATTTTCATTATTGCTGATTATTTTCTTGATTAGTTGATTAATCGTTTTATCTAATCTAATACCATTATAATTTGCCAGAGCCCAAGGAAATGTGTAAAATTGCTTGTCTTATCCAACAAACAATCCAAAAAGTACAAAATGTCATTTTTTCCTGAAAGATGACTTCTGAAGCAAACACGACTTTGGAGCAGCACAACACTAACTAGACACAGCCTCTCACACTTCCCACACTCCAACAGAATATAAACCTTATTTAATCTGATACGGTATGGATTGTCCTCCCTCATTAACAGTCAATCTGAAAGTCTTTCCATGTAGCTCAAGCATTAGTGACCTGTTGTTGCACAGTGGCAGTTACACCCATCCTGGACCCATTAGCGCAAGGAAAGGTCTGAGCCAACAGAGAGTGTGCACTGAGCTGGAGTTCATTACAAAAGTTTGCAAGGACAGACATATTCGACTTGTTTATTTTCCTTGCAGAAGTGAGAAACTTAGCCGTGTCTGGTTTGGATGGCGGTTGGCAGAATGCAGATTACATTGCAGGAAGGAGAGGTCAGCAGGTCCCTGCCAAAAAGATGAAATGTTACCTCTCCAAGGCTTCATTCCAAGAAAGACGTTATCTGTACTGTCTGTCTTGTTATTTTTTGCTAGATGTGGAAACACGGCGTTCTGTCCTAACTGCTGATGACAGTGCACCTCACCCTGATACATAAAAGCTACGCTCAAGCTTTAGTCAGGCTGGGTAACAAAGATCTGAAATGATTTGATCAAGGCCAAACACTGACATCAACTTACCTCCTGGTTACTAATTTTCAGCGGTTCTTTAAAAGCTCCATATACTGTACATACCATCTATATGTCTTATATGTTTACATTGTTCAGGAATCAATTGAAAAGTGGAGGTAAGAGTAAATGTACGCAGCCAACTGCGCTGACAAGGTTACTGAAAGGTCTAGAGTCAATTCCATTAGAGGGTCTATTAAACCGGAGAACCTCAGACTTTCCACTGTGAATGGAGCAAAGAGAGCCAGAAGCCGGTATTGAAGATGAATCCCCTGAATCCTTCACACGTCTGTCTGACCCACTTTCCCAAGCTACTGATTCGTATCTGCAGGAGAGGAAATGCATTCTCACCTGAGCTGAATGCCTTTTCTCTTTAATGGTGTGTATTGCATTCTCTTTATTCAAACACAACCTCAGGACATTAGATACAGTGCCCGGTGGAATCCAGCCTGCATACTGCATAATTGATAAGGGACTTAAGATAGTTTCCAAAATTTGTTCTTGTCCTACTTCTTAGTAAAAGTTTAGAGTTATATACTTTTGACAGATTTTTTTTCACTTCTTCAACATGTTTTTGTCTAATTTATTATATCAGGATAAAGCCCTTGAGATGTATCATCTCATTTTTTCACTCACTCACACAAGGTATAACACAACGATGCAAAAGAAAGAAATAAGACAATTTACTCAATAACAGAAACAGAAATGAGTTGCAACCTTAGGATAGAAACTATCATAAGAAAAATGATCAAACGACAACAGTCGGTAATAGCAATAGCATGCAATTTGATTTAAGATAAGAGAATAAAATATTTTTAAATAAGCCAAATGAAGACAGAGAACAAATATGCACAGGTAAATGATTCCAGCCGGTAGGAGCCCTAAACATAAAAGCTTTTTTTAATCAATTTGCATCAGAGCATCTTGGTGAGCATTTTCAAGTATAAGGGACAAAAAATTGCTTTAAGCAATAAGGACAAACTAAAATGATCCCAACTTTACTGACATGTTGCTCAAGCTCAGAAACGTGTTCTACCAAAGTATTTAATGAACACTGAATGTTGCACAAAATGTTATGAATGGGAGTCAGCATGTCAGCCTTAATCGTTTGGATGACATCCCATAAAGTTTGCAGGGAGATCTGGCCTTCCTCCATCGTCTTGTGTTCAGCATACACAGATCAGAAATGACCTCCTCGTTTCAATGAACTATGACTGAAACTTCTTCTACACTACTTTTCAACCATTTATCCAATTCAAAATGAAAAGTTTGTATCTACAGAATCTACTTAACCAGAAGTGAGCTTATGGTGCGTTCAGTCACACAATCTTCTCCTAAAAGTTACGAGGACTAAAAAACACTGAATTTGACATCATTTTGAACTTAAAGGCCAAAAAACGAGGAACAATCAGCCACATTAGAGGTAAAACAAAGCTTTTGAAACATCTGATCGTGCTGCTCATGTCTGTGCTCCTCACCTGTACTGAGCCTGGAAGTGTTCCTGGACAAAACTGTGTCGATCTCGAGGCTGCTGTGTGGCGGCTGAACTGGGACTGGACAGATCCTCCTGTGAGCTGCGTCCCTGCAGACAAAGAGACAGATAAAGGGGGACAGAAAGGAGACAAATAATCACTTTAGTAAACTTTTATTTACTTCAGCATTTAAGAAAATAATTTTCAGGCAGATGCATAAATACAAATACATCACCAACTTCAGAAACAGTAGTTTCCTACGTGCCTGCTAATGAATAAATTTGACCTGCACTGGGAAGGATTTTCTTTTACAAACGAGTTGTCGTCAGTGTAAATTACAAATTGAGGCTGCATGCAAGAAATATATCCTATCCGCTTTTACTCAGTTTGGCCAAATGAATATCAGGCATCAGATATATGACAATATATATGGCATATGGCAAAATATTCTTTTGTTGCACAGGAAGAGATAACAAAACTTCCTGCAGCTGCTGGTTGTGAATAGTAGCTTTAACACGACTCGATAGCAGATATGGACAGACTTGGAGATAAAAGAATGACTCAACCTCTTGGACTTTGCCCTTTGCCTGCAGTATTTAGAGACAATATACTGTGCAAAAATGGAATCTGCAGTAATGAAGTGCATGAATATCAAGAGAGAGAGAAGATCAAAGAGAGGCATACAGATATAGATGTAGAGAGAGAGACACAGGAAGAGTGAGAAAGAGCGAAAGAAAGAGAAATTTTACACTTGACTTGTTCAGTGTTCCACAGGTGAAAATGAATCAAAGAGCATATAATGTGTGAGCTAATTAAATGGGGGGAAAGGTGATTCATAAAATGTTAGAAGGAAAGAAAAGGAAGGGAAGGAAAGCTCAAATGGTAAATGGGGAACAATCAACACAGATTGGAGTCGTAGAAATGTTTGAGATTGTCAACCTTCCTCAGCGTCCCACTGATGTCTGCTGAATAAACTAAATGGCTGTGATACCCTGCATGCTGTGTTGGACTCAGCAGGAGGGCAGAGAGACTTCAAAGATAAATATAAGGATAAAAGAATGAAGGCGATGAATAAAAGATGGACAACTACGACTCGAGGAAACAGATTGCTGAATCTTTATCTTATATGGTTGATATTAAAGCTGTGAGTGAACACCAGATGGTAACGACTGGTTTAACACACACAAGCAGTTCAGTCCAAGTCTGCTGCTACATGTGGAGTCATGCATCATGGTGTTAGTTTGTTTACCTCTCTTATCTATTGTTTATTACAGAAATTAGCTGTAAGGAAAAAGTAGGAGTGTTGGTGTGTTGTCTGATAGTACAGTGGTAGACACTGGAGCGGACCCTTCAGCCCAGACATCCTGTACCTTTTATGTATTATCACAGACCAATTTAAGATATTCTTCTTTAACTGGGTGATGGCGTGTTTGCCAAACAATATCACCAGACAGAATACTGATAGAGAATGATTCTCTAGGGTCTGCTTTTTATTTTTTGCATGTGCGTCAGACATACTACAGGCTGTACCACTACTACGACTTCTACTTACTTTATGTCGCACTAAAAGTCACACTACTTCTTTGGCACTAAACGTTGGCACTGGCCGTAAATCCTGCACTGCAGAACTGTTTAAGAGCTCTGCACACCCACACAGGTGTTTTCAATGACTCGGCCTAATTAGGCCTCCAGCCAGGTTGAAATTGGGCGGAACAGTTGCAGCGAGACTAACACGAGTGAGGGAGATGTAAATCAAGCGCAGGTCTGTGCACGCCCACACAGTCCTGACAACAGGTCTAATCAGGGGACGTAGGTGAAAACACATGTGTGGGGGGATTATGGGTGTGCAGGGACTAATATAAACATCAACTCCAGTGGTATAGGCCTTTTTCAAAGCAGACATTTTTTGACTTGTCAGTAAAAAAACAGGTGAAACTCATTTCGCAAACGATGGCTCAGTTCCATTAAGTGTCCCAGTGAGCCGGCATGCACAATACCAGGAACAATTTCGATCAAGGAAGCGAACATATAAACCAAGATTTTATGGACTGTACTACATGGAAAAGACTGAAACCTCAAAGTGTTTAGAGTCGTGGAAATGATGGCCTGAGACAGATTACCTGGATGAACCGCAGCGGTTAGCCTGCTGCTATGCTACTTTGGGATGTGAGTGCCGAACGCTTTATAACTTGTTCTGTTTATTCAGGATGAGGTTTCAAACATTCACTCCTGAGAAATCATTAAGTGGTACATGCATACTAATCAGAAAACATAATATTCAGAACCCTTGCGTGGGACTCAAACATTAAGCAGCCAACAAAGTCAGAGTCCACTGAGATACCAAGGTCTGGTCTCTCCACCTTCTCAGGGGAAATGAGACACTCTGCGCTGGTCTCGAAACGAAATAATGACAATCCAACTTTGATGAAGCTTTGCTATTGTTCAAATGAAATCCAATCATTGCTGCATTCACTTTGAACAATGAGCTGCTTTTTGGCATCTTTGAAAACTACTCCAAGGATGGCTCTCTCCAGAATATATAATGAAGCAAAAGCACAAAGCCAAAAAACACATGTGTGACAGTTTGTTTTCAAACTCCACCTCGGCCTATTTCCAGACTTGGCCTTGTCTTCACTTTAACGCTTGTCTCTACTAAGTGGATAAAAAACCCAATATAAACGCTCATTATCCTTTAAACCACAGCAAAATGCAGCAGTAATATTTCTATCTTTTGAATACTTTGTTACTAAGTGAAACCACAAGACAAGATTTCAGTGCGGCTGTGTCTGCCGAGAGACACAGAGAGTCAACACAGCGACGAGCAGATAAGAGCAAATCATCTCGAACTGCTGTTTGTTGGCAGCAATATTTCCACATGCTCACACCTCAGCCATCTGTACCAGTGATAAGTGAAAAAAATATTGCTTATTCATCTCAACATGGCCTTCCGCTAAATGTAAGATAAAAGCATAATTACGGTAAGCAAAATGCAGAGCGATGTGTAAACAAAATATAATATACACGGTGTATACGGTCATGCCGTCCAGCCCTTCTATAGAGACTGGAAAAGGGACTCATGGTAGCCTGGGGACCAAGTGATGCAGCAAGGGCTATTTGAAGTTGACTTCAATTTCCATTTTTGTGCTGGTGAGCATCGGTTTGACCCAGAGTGCAGAGTGCCAGAATGAAAAAAGAGAATTACCCAAACTTTTTTTCTGAATACTTGAGATGCAGAGCTTCTCAATCTTGGATGGACTGCGTATGATTTTGGGTTGGTTTTTTTTTTTAATCTCTAGCAATCATATATGATTTTACAGCTCCGTTGAGCCATATTTTCATATATAACACCCAAACCAAATGACAGAGATTTCTTTCATTTGTCTCTGCATGATTCTTGTGAACAAGTCACAGACAAAAGAAACTATTCAAATGTATTATTTAAACAACAATGGCCTGTATTTCACATGTGTATATCATCTCTCAGTTGTAGATCACAAGCCGAGCAGCGACCGACTCTCTTTCTCTCAATTTCGCCCTCTTTTCTCCGTCTCTTCTGTGGAGGACAATGGAGAACAATCCTCAGACCCTCAGAGACAGACTAGGTTACAAGCATCACCATGGAAACCCTGGCCTCATTCCCCCCCATCAACATGTGGGAACAGGGAACTTTTTCATCGCTCACAGCGTGGCCTAAAAATAAAGAAAAAGGCTAATCACATGGCCCATTCATGTTTGTCTGAAGCACTTGCCATATTGTCTCTTTGAAGCACCACGACGATGTCCAGTGTGTGTGTATGCGTACATTTCAGTACATCTATTAAAGGTAAAATCCAATCCTTTACCTTGCAGTTCAGTCATACTGTGTTAACTATTTTGCATTCTTTCTCATATATATTCAACTCAGCTGAGGACACAAAGTGGCAAGAAAGAAAGAGTAATAATATAATGGTAGCCTTGCAACAAGAAGTACAATGTGGGGAAGAGGACAATATGAGTAGGAGACAAAGACCAGCTTTCATACTTCATTCTCTATGCATAATAAATCGAAACCAGGGCTTTTCACTGCACACTTGAAAAGGAACCATCCACCATAAGCAGGTCAACTACTTCTTATCCAGACCTGAGAACAGATGAACAGGCGACTCCATTGAGCGACAATGAGAGTAAGAGATTGCGATAGAAAGACAGAAACTGCACGTGTGTGTGTGTGTGTGTGTGTGTGTATCTAACAAATAGACACATGTTGTATATGTTTAAGAAACACACAGCGTAAACTGCAGATACACACAGTTAAAACACAGCGAGAGACAGAAAGAGAGAAAGAGCACTGAGTGTACTGTGGCTCTTTATTTAGCACCCAGAGAATAATGAATACCACCACAACGTTGTTCCAGCTCTGCTAGCGTCTGCCAAAAATAGATGCGGGGGCCGGCCGTAGCAATAACAAGTGAATACTAATATCCAGAAGCACTAAGCTGTTCAATTGTCACACTGGGTGCAATCCACAAAACTCTGAATGCTCACAGATCTAGGCCATATTCAACTGCCTCCTGTTGCTTGGGGACAAAATTACCAGCGGCGTCTACATGCTCCTGGTGGTGTAATTGATTTCTAAGATTTACATGTCGGCCCTGGTTTCTAAGCTCAGCATACTTCAGCTAAAATAGCCGTGTTTGCCTTGTTCTCTAAACGACTGTAGTGTGAAACTGCAGACGCGCTGCATTCAGAAACAGGTAGTGGATCAGGTACAGGTACAGGGACATTATAAAAAGTGACAGCAGGCAAATGAGGAAAAGACTGGAGGAACTATTCAAGGCCTTGAATGAAAGGCTCTATTCCAACTTTTTTTGCAGTTCATTTTGCTCATGCTTTTGTGTTTAAAGTCCAAACAGCCAGGTGTTGGTCGATTACATGGAGCAGCCAGCCAGTGGGGAAAAGTAGCCAGCTATTTGACCGTAAAAGCCCAATGCAATGTGTCTTAGAGATGGCTCTGCTGTAAAAAGCGCAATGTAAATAAAGACACTTTTGACAATTCTTTCAGTCATTAAGAAAATTTATTTTTCGGCGGACTTTCTGCTGCCACCTGTGTTTTCCGTTGTTTTCCGAAGTAGCCCGTCTAATGAGGACGTCCCCTCTCTGTGCAATCAATCAATGCAATTCTTAATGTGCTTTGTCATCAATTATTTTGCTAATATTTGTCAAACACTGAAGACGACACAAGACGGACACAACCTCTCAGCTGAGCGCACACACACACACATTCATATCGAGCCTGGAGGGTTGGGACTGATACAGACAGATAGGCACGCTTCTCCATCATCATGCTCGCATTGTTTTGAAGCAGAGGCTTGTGGTCGTAAAATGTTTGTCGGTATTATGTTTTATGTTTTTATTTGTTAATCAAAACAATTTTATTAGAATCAAATAGTAATATAATAAAGTAGCCGGCTAGACTTAAATGAGTAGTCGGCTGTTTGTATGGAAAGCTCCGAAGAACTGATCTAACATGGTGTATGAGTCAACAGCCTAGAGGACTCGTAGCAGTGGGTTCTGGGATTGGGACACACATACTGTACCTTTGAGAATAAGAACTGAATTATTTGTGATGAGGGTTGATAGTAACTTTGGTACACTGAGCCTGTTTCTATTATTACACTGGTGCTCTAAAATGAACTGCTTTTCAGCTTTGGCAGCAGAGTCATTCCCGGCATATTGGGCTCATTTTCTGAGAGTTTAAGGGGTTTAAAAAGAGCTAAGGTCACTTTGAAAATAACACTTCGTCCTTCAACACTTTTGTTCTCCCTTTCTGTTTACTCCTTCTCTGAGCGATGAGGGGTCAAAGAGATACATATCACCATCATCGGCAGTCAGCAGCGATCGGCATCATCGCATCACAGGAGCGGCGAACCCGCAGGGACTCATGGGGTATTGTGTGTCAGTGAGAACATTGCGCTTTCTGCACACACAAACACACAGTCTCACGAAGGCTCACCAGGGCCTGCGCATGCAAACATACATAGGCGTAAACTTCAAGGACACACAGCCACAACCACTGCATTGTCAAATTAGAGACAAGTCGTGCTGGTGCTTCAGTCGGTGATATACTGGTGATGTCGTAGGAAACAAGTTTATAATAATATATGATATCAGGAAACATATAAAGGTGTTTTCGCATACATTAAACAAAGCAGCACTAAAGTAACCATTTACAAAAGTATCCATGTTACTGGCAATCAGTCAACATCACTTCCCTGCTGGATTGGACTCACCTGGTGGTGGTGAGTGTGTGTGTGTGTGTGTGTGTGTGTGTGTGTGTGTGTGTGTGTGTGTGTGTATTCAGCACGATATGCACACAGCTAAGCTAAAAACAAGAGCAGATTGCTTCTCTGGTCTCTCTCCCCACATACAGCTTTCCTATGCTGCGGTCTTCTCATTCTCCCTACTCGTCTCCTGCTACCTACTGCACCACGGCAGGACATCACAACATGATGGATTTGGTAAAGCCACCAAGACACTCTCATGTGACAGCAACAACAAAAAGGAAATACAAATGCTCTCCAAAATCAGAAATAATTAAGAAAAGATTATCCAAGGTGAAGGTACAAACTTTGTGGCATATACGCTTAATTGTGCTATCTTTATCTCATCAGGGCTCCCTCACAGCACAGTTTGAGACAAGATTAAAATGCCTTTGTGGAGACATACTGCGACTGCAAAAGAACAGAGGCCACAGAAAAATGATAAATGACGTGCATCCCTCTTCTGACAGTGTGCTAATTTAACAGCAGAAGGTGCACAGTCACTGGAGTATGGAATTTTCTTCCCTGGTAGTAAAAATATTCATTCAAGGGGGTCAAATCCCACTGCTGCTACCCAGTATGGCAGCGAACACGTTGCCCTCCAGCCTTCATTAGCAAGGAAGTGCTGGACATTTGGTTGGCATTGGGACTTGTCTTCACCGTGACCCGAGGTCTTTTCTTCTGCTCCCAAACTTTTTACCTCAGAACCCTCACCTCAGTTTGGGACTCGGTTCTTTGTGATCAGTGAAACATTTCTCCAGTGCAGCCACTGTAAATCTCTTTGGCCCTATGCCTCTGGCAGCGGCACAGCTTCCCTCCAGAGATCTTCACACTCCAATCCCTACATGAAAACATATGTTGTTATCAAAACGCTGCTGATTCCCCATGGCACGCATTCATGTGAGACGTTACTGAGGCTCTCCTCTACAGCATGCTGCGGAGTGAGTGGGAGTTTGGCTTACTGTGTGTGGTTGCATATTTGAAGGTGTGTGTGTGTGTGTGGGGGGGGGGGGGGGGGGGGGTTATTTCAAAGCAACTGAAATCACTCTTACAATGGGAAAGAGTGGGTGTTTGGTGTGTGTGTGTGTGTGTGTCTGTGTGGATGGGCGAGTTGTTATAGCTGCAAAACATGAGAACAACAAACCAGGAGAGGCAGGTTGGCCTGGAGGTAGAGAGACTGACTAAGAACCAAAAGGCTGCAGATTCAAACCATGGCTGCTTTATTTCTGCTCCAAAATCACTGTGATCATAATAATCAATCAGGACACAAAATTACTGTAATTTCATTGAGCGTGAAACCGGTTAGAAAGGTGACTCTAAAATAGTTGTAGCTTCATCTTTAATTTAGCAGCTGGGAACAGCTTGAATTGACAACGATTACAAAGGATTCTTATAGTGACCAGTTTTCATGGATAATTCACTTCTCCACTGTCTATCCATATGCTCATATAGCATATCTAATTTTTGCCAAAATATGGCTAAAATGCCCTTTCTAAATCAAAATCAAGCTTAGGAAGCAGGTGTGCACATGAAACACTCCTGCTCTACGACTGTAGACTATGGCCATGGGAAAGCAAGAGACTGTTTCTTTCAAAGGTAGAGTCACATTAATCTTCCTTTGAACAAAACTGCAGCGCACCAAGCCCCAAAAAAGCATATGATGTTATGGCTCCAATGTAGGTAATGCATAACTATTGAGCAGAGCGATCTGTAACTGTAAGTCTGTGTCAGTGATGCTGCAGTTTGTAGTCTAGATATGTGACATTTTACTAACTTCTCCATTTCCAAAGACAGTGCATCAGTTTTTCTATTGGCCAACAACGAAAAGTGAACTCTGACCTGCTAGTCAGCAGGAGCTGGTGAGGAGATGGTACTGAACAGGAAAGGCATGCTGGAATTTGTTTGACATGTCGGCTTCAGATGAAGTGAATGTGACACATAGCAAAACCTACAAACCCAGCTTTATAACGTTGAGCCTGAGGATTGAGACAAAAGCTGTGTATTTAGTCTTATGTTGATGTTGATCTTGATTAGAACATACTGAGCACATGGATGGACAGTGGAGCGATTATTTTATTGGACTGATCACATCTGGAATCTATTATAATCAATGTGAATCCAAGGTGACTGTAGCCTCCTTTCTCTGTGACGAAGGAAACTACAAACTGTTTACAATCATCTTTCAAGTCTGCAGCAGGTGAGTGTTTGATAACTCAAGAGACAGACTCTGCCTGGAGTATCACTTTAATTAACACACTGTATGCTTTCACTTGTTTACTTTTTTTCAGTCCTGCAGTCCTACTTTTTGCGCAGCTACAGAGTCTTGCTTTCACTCTTGGTGTCTGTGAATGAATATTTTAACACTTTTAACACTGACAAATTTCACATTTCAATGTCAGCTGGCACCTGGAACGTAGCAGTTCTACACTGGAGCTGAAGTGACCTCAAGGCACCTCTGTAAAATGACAATAAGGAAATGTAATTTTTAATAACGTCAGTGTGCTGAGTGACCTAAGCTGCAGTTGGGCATTTTTGCCTTTATTGGAGAGTTGAAGAAACAACGGAAGAGAGAGGGACATGCAACAAAGGTCCTCAGCTAGAATGAAACCGGTGACGTTGTGGTTATGTGGCATGCGCTGTCACCATTTGGCTACCATGGCGCGATGAAAAGCACATCTGAGAAAAAAGGTGTCCAACTGAGGAAAGACGCTGATTCAGTTATCGTCTCAAACCACATTTCTAATCAACTGGCTGGCTCAAGGGGCTTAACACATTCACCTTAGCTGTCAGAAACTGCTCTGAGTCATCCCTACACACACTCAGAAAAACGCTTTTTCTCACACACACACACGGACATGAAGACTCTACCATATATATTGACTCACATATACCTACACACTGTGGCTCCCTTTCTGTTTCACTCTCTCTGTCACAAACACCAAATGTGTGTTCGGGCAGGCTCATCATACTGCCTATTTCTTGTAAAAAGACTACGATGAAATGGTCTTCGGCTCGCGGTCACGAAGCAAGAGTGACGACAGTCACTGAGGACAGCAGAGAATGACAGGAACTGGAATGGGTGGGAATGAATTTTGAGATGCTGCCATGGTCCTTCTCCCAGATGTGTTTTCGTCACAGTGACGCAAACCATTGTGATCCTGAAGCGCCAAATTGAGCCAGAGCTCCCAGACATGTAATCTCAGGCAGCCAGACCCCTGGCTCAAATGACGAGGTCTGGAGAAATCTTCATGATAAAACCTGGGAGATGGAGTCCTGAGCTGAGCCACAGGCAGCAGTGACTGTGTGTAGTTATGAGACTGAAAGACAATTCTTACCTTGCCAAGATACAACACCTATACTGTATATACTATACCTGTACTTGGGCAAGACATTGAACCCCAAAATTCTCAGATAGTTGGTCAGCACCCTATTTGGTAGCTTGCTGCTATCGGCATGTGTGTGAATGAGAAGCAAAATTGTAAAGCGATTTGGATAAATGCAGCCAGGTACCATTTTGGATAAGGACAATGTGAATTTGGTAGCTTCTGGCATTAAACAGACTTTCCAACAGCACTGAATGCACCATTGACTTTTTTCCATTTTTTTCCATACCAGAAAAAACGCAGGCAGACTTTTAAAATCAAATTTAGGAAATTAACTACAACAACGATATCTGTCTTCCTTGTTATAAAAAAGACTAAAGAAGACTATCGAATAAGCAAGAGTAAAACAATGAATTTGGAGGAATGGTGATAAAAAGCAAAATACAAATATAGCAGGTGGACACAAGTCAATCACACCAACATTGTAGTAAAACATTCACTTCTGCGTCAGCCTCAATGAAAACTGCTGTGTGCTTCTCAGAGCACAAACTGCAGTTGTACAAAAACATGTATAATTAAGTGACAGGAGTGTACAAACTGCACTCTGCTCACCTTCATTTGACCCTTTATGAGTGTAGTGTGTGTGTTGGTGAGTTGTGTGTGTGCAGTTATGGTCTTATTAAGCTTGTTTGTCCCTCTGTGTGAGTGTGTGTGTCCATTTGAATGTGTTCTGCGCTGAAGTAGCCCACACTTTAAGCTGCTGGTATCTGCTTGATGTTTTCGATCTCCTGCAGGAAGAGATGACGTCTCCCACTGAGCGTGCGAATTAGGCGAGCCAATGTTGACATACCCGTTGGCTTCAGGAGACAGCCAGATCCACTCTTGTCTTTCAGAGAGTGCCTGCCACCAGAGCACTGGGACGGCAGTCATGGCCAGGTTTTAATGGAAGTGAGCATGTGTGTGTCATACACCTGAGAGTTTGTCAACACTGTCTGAGGACTGGAGATTTAGTTAATTTCAGGTCACTTTCTAATTTAAGAGCTTCTAATAACAAATCAAGGTGTGCGAACAGTCTTTAATCTATTCTCAAATGAACAGTGTGGTGAGGCGGCAGGGCAGAGGTTGAACGAGGTCAACGAGAGAGACGGAAGAAATATACAAAAAGGACGGATCAACAAAGGCAACGACTGAGATGACTGAGAGAAGAGAAGTCAAAGGCCACAGCATGGCAAGAGGATGTTAAGAAAAATACGTGCGACCAGCAGTGTTCATTAAATTACTTAACAAGACTAAAAGTTGAAAGCCATGCTAGTCATCCCGTGAGGCTGACATACTCTAATTCTGATGGGGCAAAAAATACAAAGTTTGGCCTGATGATGGCACCAGAGGAAAGGTTGCTAGCTGCATCAGAAGGGTTTATCCTCTGTATGGTGGCCACTTTAGCACATTTTGACTCATCTTGTCAGGCTCAGCTGTAGAGTTAGCTCAGAATCCATCAGGCTCAGATGTACTCAGGCAGGATAATGTAATTACCACTGCAATGTTTATAACTTGAAAACTGGTAAATACGGTAACTTAATTAAGGCTTGAACTACACGTAAATACATCTTAAACGGATGAAGGCTGAGCCAAGTCTGACAGAGCTGAGTCTGACAAGCTGAGTGTAACATGTCATAAAATGACCACGGTAAAGAAACTGAACACTTCATCATTTTAACCAAGTCAAGTCATTTCAGTCATACTTTATAGTAATACAAATGAGCTTGCTGTGGCGTTTAGCTTACAGTGTGGACAGAAGCAAACAGAAACAGCTACACCGAACACCAAAGTCAGGCAGGACTTTGGCTCTCCATCTTTTGGTTCAAAGCTCACAACAGAGCTTTGGTTAGACAGAGAGTGGGAGCAGAGAGAGATAGAGAGGGCGAGACACTGTCAGAGCGACATAGAGACTGACTCAGAGGGGAACGCAGCGGTCCAGAGAAGGGGAGGAATGAAAGAAACGCTGTCCGTGCAGTAAAGCGGCTGACTCACCCCTATTCTTTCAGCTCCGGTCGGGTACCACTAATTCTGCCTATTCAAAGCTGGCTTACGGTAACAAGGCAGTCTGGGAGATAACGGTGGAAACCACAGGCATTTCTAACCCCACGCCCCCTCCTCCACCTCTCATCCTCTGCTCTCTTCCAGCCATCATAACCCCTTCTCCACTCTCACTGCCCCTCTCCAAAAAGCTCTGCTTGGTGCATTAACTCTGACTCTCACATGATCACACTTCATTCACTGATATTTATTTACTGCACTAGTCGTGAAGACCAAAAGCAAACAGCTTCACTGTACCTTTCTCTGATCTTATCCTGTCTGAAGAGCACTGCATGTTGCCACTCCATTTCATGCGGTGCCGAGTGCAGCCAGACCTGCCACTCTCTGGCTGTTACTATGGAGATGCGAGCCGGGCCAAAACAAAGGCAGAACAGAAACTAAGCAGCCTCAAACAAGAGCCCCTGGCAGAGCTCTGACAGCCAGATCTGGCTTGGCAGAAGAAAGCTCGAGCCACCTCTCTCTCTCTCTCTCTCTCTCTCTCTCTCTGTTTCTCTCTGTGTCTCTCACCCTGTGTCTCTCATCTGCACACTGGAAGTGTTGATTCCCAAGCAAATATTGACTTAGAGAAATAAACGAATTGACATGACTAATCGAGATGAAAGGGTGAGAATTCATTAGCCTCTGAAGAGGATGGGTCATGTGAGGGGGGCTTTCGCTTTGATGGGAGTTGAGCTTTGAGAAGGCCAGTGCCAGAGCCTCTGGTCCTGACAGAAACCCCCCCCCAGCATTGTTGATCTGCACTTGACATTCTGGGAAAGGCAGGGAGAGATCTCATACAAAAGCACAAGCTGTGAACTTTTAAACTGAAATGTGATCACTCATAAGACAAGTTAATGTCCTCGTAAAGTCTTTCTGAGGTCAGGTCTGGCTTTGGCTGATTTTACAGACACATTTCAACAAATGGCACTAAAACCTGGAGTGAAGTGGAGTCTGTATTGTAGCCACTCTGGCAGTATACTACTTTTGTTACTGGTAATCTCAACACTAACAATAAATATCAGTAAGAATATTTTCCAATATACTCTATGTACTGACATGACAAATGTATGCAAATATTATATTAAATTGATGTTTAATGCTATAAACAGTTTAATGAAAAACTCTTCAGACGTGTAAAGAGATAATGATCATATTATCATGATAGTGAAAGTCAATAAATTGTAATATTGATGTTTTGCTCTGAGGTTTAAGATAAGAGGTCTCTCTCACATATACTATTAAAGCCTTAGTTGGTCTCTCCGAGGCGTTTTCTTTAAATTACCACTTCAAAATACTTTTTTTGTACCTTTGCCTTGCATGAAATATTTGAGTAAGTAATAATGCTGCTTTACTATTTAAAGGGCTTCTGGTTTGAGGTCCGAGTTTGTTTTTTAAACCCTTTATCCTTCTGCAAAATCTGCCACACTGGCATATTAACACTTAAGCCTCACTAAAACCAAGGCAAAACACACATACACACCCACGCAGAGTCAACCACAATCTAATGTGTCACACGGCAAATAACAAGCTGATTACAGTTTTTTTTTTACAATTGGCAACACACATTTCAATACTGGGTTGACTTTTTCAGTCAGCACAACAGAGGTCATTGTGGACTAAACTGTGGGTCACTTTTCATTGCTTTGACACAAAATGCATTCAGTGACCACATCTTTCAGATTTCATGAACTGGTTTATCACTCAAACTCAACCACCACCAAACCTCTCTGTGTTTACACTCCATTTTGCACGTTTACATACCATTGTCAAAACTATTAAATTTACGTTTAAAACCCAACATAACACAAAATGACGGTAAATTAGACTGCAATTTTCTTTAATGTCCTCTATGAAAGACTTGTGCCAGGTGAGGTAGAATCCAGGACGTTTTGATATTGTATGTGACGATGTGGTGTTTCACTGTTCTCTTCCAGTCACAGAGTGGTTTACGGCCCATCCCAGTACGGTGTCACTTTTCCTTCCACCTTACCCTCCATTCCTCAACCTCCCTTTCCTCATGGAGGTGGAAAGTTTATCACCACCACCCACGTGATCAGATGTCCCTCTTGGACACAATGCATGCTGGATGTCGGGACATATCTGCAAAAGATTGCCAGGGATGGATCAGGTGTGCAAAAAGATTCTTTCCCAAGTGTTTTGCAAGAGAGGACAGAAGGTGTGATGTGGATGAGAACTTGTGGTGACTAACACTGCTGTATTTCTATATCTGTAGCTGTCCTATACAAGCGTGTATAGTGAATATGTATAGTTTTGTATTGCCTAACTGGAATTACAAAAATGGCACAAAAAATAAAGCCTATTGAAGCATATTGAACAATCTGATTAATTTCTGTGACATTTACTGTAACATAGGACAATCCATGCAATACAGAAGTGGCCTTCTTTTTGTTGTAATGGAATTTTTGTTTGTGCTAAATGAATAAATAGATAAAAGATACTCCAAAGACAATAGTGATACATATGGTAATGCTACCTGCTGTTCATTGTGTAGTGAGTGACAATGTGTTACTAGAGACAGACAAATGTTGTCAGTGTCCGGGTTCACAAGTTGAGTCTGAGATGTGTATGAAGTGTTTTGGTTGCTGTGTGAAGGGTTTTAAAAAAGTGAACTTGGTATAGAAAAGTGTGTATTAAAAATATTTGAAAAAGTCTTCTTTCATCTTCATCTTTAATCATTATTCACTGGATTTTATAACTAAATATGAAACTAAATGACTTGAATATGAGTGAAGTGTAAATATTTGCTTTTCAGTAAAGGCCACTGAGGACAATGATGAACAATGAAGAACAGGTGACAGGAACAGGTCAGACTGCTTCGCAGCTACCAGTCATGTTCCACCGGCCTGCGGGCGCCAGGAAGACACAACCATACAAGGAAGAAGAGCTTGTAGAGGTGGGTGTGGTGAAAGTTACATTGAACAATGAACCGACAGAACAGACTCTTTACTTGAATAAGACCAACAAAAAGCACGTCAATATCTTCTTTCAGTTTCCACCAGCACCAGCAGGACCAGTTCCCAACCCCAAACACTGATCACACAGATAATGAGTGTGAAAATTTTTTCCTCACTGCCTGTCAGAGTTACTCCAGGGTGACAACGTGAGCGACTAATAGCCACCGGGTATCTTTATCTCCACATTAATTACTGCAAAAACCACACATGAGATCTCATACCTGAATCCACAGAGCTAATTTTACACCTTTCATCTAATCTACAGTACCTCATCATAAAACCTGCTGTGTAAATTCAACCGCCAACAGGGATTATAACAAAGCAGATGAATGTGGGCTGCAGTTCAGGAAATAACTAAACGTGGGGCGAAAAAACTGGAACACGTAACATTTTACTCATCACCATGTACGCTGTTAGACTTACACCTGACCAACCGAATATCCTGATAGATGACCTTCTGTCACTGGAAAGTGTATTGTTATTGTAAATTATACTTTATAATTATATATTTTATATAATTAACAATTACTTTTACAAGATGGATGAAGAGATATCTTCCAGTCTCAAGAACAAATTACTTCCAGTCTTAAAATTATGCTTGACTAGACAAATTACATGAGATGAGGTAATATTCTTTATTTTTCTTATTGTCAACAAATCCCATGAAATGACCAAAAGTACTAAGTATTGTCTGTGTATCCGAAGCCTGATATATTTTATTCCTCTGTGCCATAGAGCTCCATTGTTGTCCAAAAACTATCAAAAACATCAATGAGCTGTTGCACAGGCTGATATGTGCCTTTATTATGATGAACATGGGCACTATGGTTAATTTTGACTCCATCCCACATGCACACTGTTGCAGAAAATACACTATTTATTACTCTTTGAGTAACTTTTCTAAAAACTACAGCGCGCTGCTGTTTTAGGAAATTATTTAGTCTTTTTAAATAATGAAAGCATATATTCATGACCCATTTTTAAAGATTTATGCCTCCAGGAGGAACCAGTGGGCTTGAGGCTGAGAGCCACAGACAGGGTTAGGAAGTTGGAAAGTACTAACAGACGGACTAATGCATCGTTGGTTTTGGTTATTTCATGGGATTTGTTGACTATAATCAAAACATCACCAGCCTTATCCTTTATCATTTTCACTGTATACTCACAGCACAAAATAAAGAACTCTAATTTGCTACCATTGCAGAAAACAAACACAGCATGTGCCACGCATGCCTGTATCCTAACTATAGTATAACACAAATGCAGGTTAATCTATCATGTAATATGTGTGTTTGTAAGACTGTTTAATCAACTTGGAGACCTAGAATATACTTGCACTTCTTCAGATACAGTCCTAATAAAAAGGATATATGGAATGTAAAGGTCACTAAACTCAACATTTGTGCAGAGCTCTTTATGAAAAGGCTCCTCTTTTATGATGAGAATGTAAAAGCTGGATTCAGCTTCATTTATAGTACAAGTCTAACTTCCATTAACTTCCCATAGTCCTCGATTCACCCTAATCTTCATTAGAGGAGCCTCTCTACCAACTCTCCTCCACTCTTTCTCTACTTTTCCTCAGTCTGACTTTCACTTTCATTCCCTCTCTCTCTCGCTTGCTATAGACAGAAGTTTATCTTTCAGATGTTCTTGAACTATTTAAAGAAGGACATCCTTTGAAACATTAATGTATTTAATTAAATGTTTCTGAAGAAATGTCCTGAATATTTCATTCACGTAGTAGGATCCATTAAAAGCCTTTCACAGTGAATGTCCACCTGCACGTTGGTGTAAGTGTCTGTGATGCCCACCTTGCGTTACTGTACTTCAGTCATCTGCATGTGTGTGTGTGTGTGTGTGTGTGTGTTTGCGTGTACTGGCAGGGGAAGCTGGAGGAAGTACGGAGAAACGAGGGGGAAAAAACACACTCCTGACCTAAAAGAGGATCACTGCTCGGTAAGATGGGAAGCTGAGAAAAAGACAAGAGCAAGAAGGAGAGAGAGCAAGGAAGGGCCTCTCTGTCTGCTCTTGTGAAACATGCAAGAGAGGGCTTTAAAAGCTCATCTTGAAAAGTCTTCCACCCGCTGTCACACATGAACACACACACAAATGCACACAGAAAGGACACCAGCAGGCCGTGAAGGAAGTGCAGAGGACAGGAGGTGGTCAGTAGGATGTACCTGCTGCCATCTCCTGAGCATGAATCAATCACTGGGCTAATGTTGCTGCCACTTATGGATCTCCTCTGTGTGTGTGTGTGTCTCTCTCTCTGTGCAACTGTTTTGCCCCCTGAGAGGACATATTTAATTTTTCATAACCTCCCGCAGCATGGCATTTCAGTCACAGCGCTCCTCCGTAGGGCAGCTCCACGGCTGGGGGGTGTGGTGGGGGGGGGTGTCCCGACTTCAGATCCCTCTGCTCACAAATTCTGGCTACTCTGGTTTCTACTCGCCTCTGTATTACTGCTGCACAGAAATGTCATGCATGATTTCTGTGATTTCTACTCTGAGGCTAAACAGGTCTATCTGCATTTTTACCAGTCGGTCAACCTCATTCTGACCTCTATAACCTCTATTTTTCAGCTGTGCCAGGGTTCTAATATTTGGAGAACAGTAAGAATCAGACCGTGTACACATATAAGTGTACTTAGAAACACTAAAATAAAGGCCTCTCTGGCTTTCTGTCTCTGCAGGATCTGTCTTCTCATCTCTGAACAACCTTTCGAAAAGAATCCCAACCTACCTCCATTACTACTCTCAGAAATGAATATAATAATGTCCTCTGGCCTTTTTTCCTGCCTTGCTTCCTTTCTAGGCACTAGTTCTCATATTGTATTGTAACCGATGTTTCTCAAGTGAGATCCAGTGAAAAGAAAACGGCAGTGTTTCACCTTGTAAGCTGTAGTGAGTGTTTGGCACTGGATGTGCACTAGCATACCGAAAGACAGCCAACCCTCCTTCTCCTTCCCCATTATTCTCGGTCACTTTATATCGTTCACCTTTGTCTCTTTCTTTTAATTTGCTTTTCTAGTTTTCTAAAGAGATGAGACAATGTTGCACAGAGAAATTTGGAGACTTACATCCAGGTTAAACAGTGGCAGGGGTTTCTCAATTTCCAAGTTTCCAAAAAAACAGGAGCTTTTTCACGAGCAACAACGTACAGGCAAGTGTGGAGATGGCATCCACTCAGAGGTGACACAAAGGAATACCAAAGAGCTGCCAGAGCTGGGCAACTTCATTCACAGGGCAAAGAAAACGGCAAGGTCAACAGTCTTGTTTCATCTCAAAACACACAGAAGAATCCAAATTTCATCCCTGCAGAAGTCTAACAGGGTTGCAGGAGAGGGGGAGTGACAGGGGATGAGAAGGCCTACTCAGTCATTCAACCCTCACGAGCTGATAGATCGAGACATTACGTCAGGAAAGAGGCTTAAAAAAGACACTTGAACAGGCTAAGTGAATTATGGATGAAGCCGTGGAAAGAAAGAGGAGGCAGAAATATATGTTGGGAAATATTTCAAAAAGCAGAGGTTTCCATCAAAAGTCCCCCACCCCCAGGTAAATCCTATTAAAGGGGTAGGGAAGCACATGGGGATTAGCTGACCCAGTCCACTCTGTCCAGACTGTTTCACACTGATAAAACTCTCAGACTCTATGTAGCTCCTACAGTATGTAAGACATGTAATAAGTGCTGAAAGGAGCGACCGTGTTGTGAAGGCCTTTGCTAGTCAACAGAAGCCATCACAGCAACAACACGCATTAAGATTTCTTTTCCAATATCAAACATTTCCCCCCTCATTTCTGCAACAGTAACCCTCTTAGGAAGGACACAAATACACAATCACAAGGCAAACCCTGGACGGCAATCCACAGGGAAAGAGGAAACAGGGTAGGCCGAGAAACACCTGGAGACGTTCCACGCTTCAAGACCTGGAGAAAATCGTAAGTACGCTGGCAGGAAGTAAAAGCCCAGGCCCACAAGAGAGTGAGACGGCGAGCTCTGATGGACGCCCTATGCCCCTAAATGGGGTAAAGTGGTTTAATGGTCCCATATTATGCTAATTTCAGCTCTATATTTTTATTTTTACTCCACTAGAGTAGCTTTGCATGATTCACAATTCAAAAAAGTCCTTATTTATCTTCTCCTGGCCTTTCAGGCAGCCCCTCAGTACACCCTCTGTCTGAAACAAGCCATTTTAGACAAACTGAAAAACCTCCAAAGACTTGAAGAGTTGTCCTGAGCAGAGCGGTCAACTAACTTAGACAGACTGAGCGGGTGGATGAGCGTCCCTGTACTTCGTGGGCGTGCTGTGATTGCAGCAGATGACCTGCTGGGGGCGTAGCTGAGTGCGGTGACTATATAGTTGTGACATCACAACTTTACGGAAGTCCTGACGGCTCGATTAAAGGCGCAGTTTCTGAATACAGGCTGTGTGCATTTCTCTGTGGACTGAGCGTTTTGATACTTTCACAGTATTTATGTAACACCTAGACCTGCTTTATAATCAAACAAGACTCTCTGGGAATCTCACTTTCTACAATATGAGACCTTTAAGTACGTAACTCTCTCTGAAACAAAATCAGGATGTCTCTTCCCGCTCTCCCTCTTTGTCAGGAGGAATTTGTGGCATCTCAGAAATGTCACTTGTAGTTAAACTCCGGTTGCTGGCCGAGTGTGGCGCGGTGCTGTGGCAGGGTTACACTGCTTTGATGTCACCTGTGTGAGATTGAGAGCAGGAGGTGAGAAGCTGAGGAGCTGAAGGGTGTGGGCTACCGGACGGCCACAGAAGGTTTCACAACAGAACAACTTCACCTGGATGTGACACAAACACCAGGGGGATGAAATGTTGTCTGGTGGTCACTCTTCCCCTCCATCAGTCATGCTCTGATGCAGCCAAAGACAGTATCATATAACTTAAATATAAAGGCCAGGATCACACTACATGATATCAATCCAACAATGGCCCGACTCGACAAATGCGGGGTGTGAGGAATGAAAATGAGCGTTGGTCACAACAATTGCTCGTTGTATCAAGCATCTGGGAATTTTAATGCCGGGTCTGATTTCAACCCAGACCCTTAGCTGTATGTCATCCCCTCTTTTCCATCCGCAACTGTTTCACATGGAGAAAAGCGAATGTCACATTGGGGCCGCTTTATACCAAAAACCACACATTTGTGGGTGCGACGACACCCTCTGCACACCACAGTATATGTATGCTGCACACCCACACACTCATGCTCTTTCTCTACAACTGGGAAGGAAGAAGACAGAGCCCACTTTCACCACCGAGTGACAACGAATGGTTTCAGGTTCACTTTCATGCATAAAACTGTTTATATATGTAAATGGTGTTATCGTCATAACAGTATAGACATCACACAAGTCGTGCAGGAAGGCAAGCTATGATTGATCATTTTGTTTGATCCAGGCATTAGTCTGCCTTTTGGTTATCAGTCGAATACTAATAATAATTTAGTCTGTAGTATCTGTGAAATAAAGTTGGTTTGCAAGTTGTAAGTTCAAAGCTGCTTTTAAAATCCAATAAATACTCTGATTTATGTGTAAAATATTAACAACTGCCTCTTGACTCTCTCAACAACTATACTCTCTGGAGAAAAAATAAGTTATTCAATTAATTACAAAACTTGAAATATTTATGGAACATTTGCATTTTTATTCTTTACAACAGCTACACATTACATTCTTGAGTTACTTGAAGCACTTATTTTAGAAGAATTTCTTCATGTTGTCCCATAATGCCTCTTCATAATTCTACAGGACAACCTGTCAACAATCCTCTCTTAAGTCTTTTATAGTTTTTTTTATTTTTTAGAAGAAGCAGGGCCACAGACTTTGTTTTAAAACTTCATTTTCACACAAAACACAATGATGGTTTTGACTGAAACCAGGGAGGTGGATGTGATATCAGAGCATTAATGCCCTGATGACGGACACAGAAACGGGAGACTCCAGATCAAGGACCCATCAACCTCTCGCTCTCTGTCAACCTACCTGTCAGCTGATTCATCTCATTCATCGACATTTGCTCTCCCCCACCCCCTGGAGAATATGAGCCAAAATCGCACAGAGAGCTATCAAACTCACTATTTCTGTCCCCGTCGATAAGAGGGCTTGCTCGCTTTACCGCATTCCGCTGACCCGATTTCAAAGTCTTTGCAGTTGGCTCTGGGGCCAGGGGATTTTTCTCTCCCTTCCTCCACAGTCAACCCTCCTGGGGCAGAAAGGCCGACCACTATCGACATTTAAACTGGAATAATGCATACATAATGCTTAGGCACTGGCGTTGCATTGGCAAACCTCGTGTCCCACTACTGTCCATAGGGTAAGATGGATGAGTTTTTAAATGCACTCGCTCTAAATCCCACTCATGGAGGTCCTGAGGCAAAATGTAACTGCGCTCCATGTGCTCACTCAATGAACACTGGAAATGTTACGCCTCCCTCTGATAATATGAAGCTTGAGTTTGTTGGTTCGAGCCATTTTTCTCTGCAGACATATCAGCATAGTTAAGCCAATCTTCCTCACATTTTGTGAACTGCAGAGGCCTAAGGGGAGACTGTAATGCACCAGTTCTGGGTGTGATTCTGACCTTTAATATCATGTAATCTGCCATGGCTCACAGGCAGTGGTGGCTATGTTCTGCACTGCGACACTGGGTCAAGAAAACGCCTCTCTCACAGCTATTCCTCCCACTTTTCTAACACTTGCTTAAAGACAAAAGCTGCCAGTTTGGCAGCCTGCAAGCCAATGGAGATGACATTAATCTGATCTTTTCAGTGCTTACTAAACAAAGCCACAATGTTTTTCTCTTATATTTTAATAACTGTTGTCACACTGTTTGTCTCCCGCTGACAGTGAGAAAAGACTGATGATTTCATGTTATTGGGCACAAAGCTTTTACTTCACTGTGGTCTTCTGTTAGCCGGTAAGGAATGCTGCTGATGTGGTGCCAGTGAGGCGAGAGGGAAACCAAGCGAGTTTAGCGAGGTCCTGTTGGAAGGAGGATTAACATTACTGAGCTGCCTTCGTGTGTGTTCACGGTCTTGTGTTATGTAATGTGACTTGGGTGAAGCTGCCGGACTGGTCACACTGCTCCTACAGCAGGTGTGCTGCACAAACAAGGTTTGTAACACTGCTGGACCCTTTCGACAAGCCACACTATAACACAAATCTGCTTCTTTGCTAAGGCATATTGCATCATACATTAGCTTACACACTGATTTACTAGTACAATCTAATACAGTCCAATATAATAACAATAATAATAATAATAATATAGCTTATTGGGTTTTGGTTGACACTATGTTAGAGAGGTTTATCACTATGATCAGTTTGGAAGCTCTAGTTAGTGGAGTGATGGCATTATATTGTTTCTAATGTTTTGTCCACCTCAATTTACACACACTTTAGTCTGTGTCAAGGGACCCTAAAGACTAGCTGTCTCTTTAAGTCGAGCTAATGGGAATCCAAATAAATCAATAGATCCATCCATCCAGATTCTAAACCTTGGGACTGGTCAACAGATATTCACATTTACACAATTTATAGCCTCCTACATGTATGTCTTACACCTACACAGACACAAATCAATAAATAAAAAGGGTCCAGCTACATTCATGACTCTAAAATACCTCAGTGGGGTAAAGATGCACCAGAAAACAACAGTCTATGTAAACAACATGTGTTTTTTTTTGTTTTCCTGACAATCAATGTCAAGCCTTGAGCTGAGTAAAACTGTGACACAAAACCATGAATATGTACTTGTTTTGAGAAGGACTCATTACACTTGTTCCTTGAGAATTTCAATACATCTCGAGAGAATAAATCATGACTGGAATAATAATGAGACCAAAACAATGTCACAACATCTGCAGACTGTCAAAAATGTGACAAAGAGGCAGGTTGAAAGCACAAAAATGTAGTTACTACAGCGTAAAGAGCTGTTCTCTCAAGGTTTATTTTACAGGCGTGTTGTTGTTAAATAAACTCAACCTAACCACTGATACACTGAACAAAAAGTGATATGTTTGTAAAGTGCTAAAGATTACAGAAAATAATTACATATCATATAACACGTGTTGATAGTAAAGCTGTACATGTACATGCATGTCAAAATGTGTTGCTTTTAGCTTGTTGCAGCTGCGTAAAAAGAAAGAGACAAAAATTAAGCTTGGTTAAGTCGATACAAAAATACAAGACTGAAAAATACAATCTGTCTATGGGAGGGTCAGGAGAAGAGTGGAGATGAACTGCAGGCCAAGGTGCTATTCACTAAATGTCTGTGAAATTGACAGGGACAATGTTGACACTGTTACGTTTCTGTCAGCTCAGCATGACCTGTATAATACTAGATGCCTGTTTCCCAGGCTCCGGTGACAGACAAAGCAATCAAAGTCACTTCCTCCCTCTCCCTTAACTCAGCCACCACTCCATCTGCCTGTCCTTCGGCCCTGCCACAGGACTTCAATTATCATCTGATTTGTAAATGTTCTGTGGAAGGCTCCTTGGTCTTCTTTCTCTCCGTGTTCACCTTACTATTTACAGAGTTTTCTAAGTGAATCAACATAGAAGAAGCCTTCTTATCAAAAAAAAAAGAAAGTTAGAGTGAGGGGTCATGGACTTCATTTTCAAGAGGTTCTTGTTGCTAAACGTTGCAATATTTGTTTTATCTGGAGGTCTTGTCTAATGTCCCATTCCCCAGTTTATTTGAATGGGTCAACACACATCAGGCAGCCCTCCTTCACGGGTTGGACACGGGTCGGACTGTGTATGGCTTTGTAGATAAAAGAAAGAACGAGAGAGAGAGAGAGAGTAAGGGAGACAGGGAAAGGAATAGAGAGAGCACAGGTGAAGGCCAGTGAGAGAACATGTGTGTGGATGGAGAGGTTAGACTGACACTTTAATGTCATTCTATGGATTATTAATGAAGTGTATGGAACCACATGGGAGGCTACGCTAACAATACCCACTGTATGCATGACTGCCAGGGAAGAATCAAAACATCCAGCAGCCCAGCCAGTTTAACTGTGTGTACATGTGTTTTGTGGATATACGTTTCAGTGTGTTTATGCTTTTTATTCAGCTGATTTTGAAAAAAAAGTTTTGTACACGGATGAGCTCACAGAATTCTCTGAACCCAGAGAGGAGCATGTAATCTCCAGAGCTCCAAGGTTTTCACATTACATCAGCAGTATAAGTATAAGCGCACTGTGCGACACAAATTAAATCAATTTACGGATAGGAGGACGAGCGTTTTTGTTTTAGAAAATCAGACATGTTCCCTCCTGGTGTAAAAAAAACCCCAGAGATTTTCTTCTTCTCTGCCTCATAGCAGCAGCGGAGGAAAGCCGGCTTTATGATGCCATGATTCACTGGCAGCCTAATGAGAGCCACAGCCCTAAGCTGTTTATGTGGCATAAAGGCTGCATCTATTAGCGTTGCTGTCAGAGTGGGGGAGCTGGGCATTGGGTGGCAGCGCATAACAGTATTCATTTACTGGACTGGAGGTCGTCAGCTGGCACGGCAGCGAGGCCCAGAATGGAGGCAGAAGCGGAAACAGGGTGATACTTAGCAAATGTAATTAAACACAAGGGGTTTGTCACAGAGGGTGTTGATCACAGCAGGTCTTCTTATCCACTATTTAATGTCGTAATGTGCACACAAACAAACACACACACACACACACACATAGAATTACCCATTCAATTACTTACTGCGTTGTACTGTGTGTGTAAGTTGAACAGCAATTGAGTAATTGGTCCAAGAAATCAAATATGTAAAAGTACTGGAGAACTGTGTTACACCAGTTAGACAATAATCACTGATGGCACATGATGAAATCCACTGAAACAATACATTGATTAGCATGCATTGATATAATATGGTAATATTTCCAGTGTCTTTGGATCTCCTGTCCTAGCCGGTAGAGTCACGTATCTGCCGAGAATAATTCTACAATGAATAGAAATAAACAACAAAACAACGCATCACCACACCCATTTTCAAAGCTGTACGGCGTCAGAAACTATATGTTAAATAAAGAAACAAGTGCAGGTTGAGTGTACTACTTTACTACTTGCTCATAGTCACTTCTTCGCCACTGCAGTGCAAGTTTCAGCTTCAATCTGGATATTCAGACACCAGAGAATCAGAGGTTTAGATGCTGTGTTGTGTCGAACCAGTGTAAGAGGCAGCAAGTAAGGGGCCTGATTGAAAGCATTTGATTGACATATGGACAGCATACAAAGTACAAGAAAAGACTGCATATGACCAAAGCAATGAATTTCCTGTAATGCTGTTGTATTAATGTGTATTTGTTTCCATCTATGTGAAACACTGCAGCTAGTAACACAAGACGAGTTTCAGAGAAACCGCACTTCAATCCAGTCCAATACATTTATACACCAAAGACACTTTTTGGTGCTTGGCAAGCGTTAACATCAAGACACTAGTCATGACAAAAAGTCAACAACTCAGTCAGCATGTGTCTCCACCCTTCATTCCCTCTCACCGCTTCACGTCCAGTCCTGGCTCCTCTCCAAGTGCAAGGTTGCACGGTGAACGTCCCAGAGACGGAGACAAAAGACAGAGAGAGAGAGAGAGAGACAGAGAGCGGATGCCTGCCTCTTCAACAGCTTCTCTTTTTACATCTCACAGGAAAAGAGTCACTGCACACAAAGGCTCATTTCAGACTAAGGCTCAATGAGTTTCAACTAAACTGCAGGTGGAAGAAGCACAACGGCACTCTGACTCTTCACAGAAGCAGCTCCACTCTGGGATCTGTGGGGTTACTGGCATTGAAGAGACAGACTCCTTCTGATTATTCTCTTCTTTTGTGAACATGTGTGAAGGGATTTTCCTTTGGCTAGAATTAAAACAAACAATGCTGTGCTGTTGTATCATTTCACAGGAGGGTGGCCATAGACTGGACCAATGATGAGGTCTGCCATAATGAGCTTTAGACGACAAGGTCGGCATCATACAACTGTATCCCAAACTGATGCACTGCTCTGATCAAATAATGGTCTCAGTGGTACATGCAGCATGATTCTGCACCTGAAGTTGGATCATAATGGCACTGTGCTATCTACAAAACCAAATGTGAAATTTGACAAGTCTTTCATGCAACGCAAATGTGCCAGATGGAACTTAACAAGGAGCAGCAGATTTCTGTTTTTGCTGCCTGTGAAATTTGTGCAGTAAAGAAAAAGTTGGACACAAAACTAAATCTGGAGAAGAGGCTAGCCGGCAAGATCCCTCTTGGTCTCTTCCCGCGTTCTTATTGGCTAGAGCTGATCGCAGCTCTAACAAGTCATCTTTATATATCTTACAAAGAAAATCAGACGTTTGAGGAGACTGGGATGTCTGGGACAGCTCAGGGAAACAGTCAAATTGTGTCTGTGACCTGCTCACATCTGTCATCGCGAAAAAAACTGCAAGCATTTGTTTTTAGCAGTGAGTGTGAGTTTGTGTGTGAGTGTCAGACAGAGAGAGACGGACACAAAGGGATAAAGGACGGGCATGTGACAGGACTCAAGCAGCTACAACAACTTGTCAATACAAAACAGTATTAAAGCATCAAAACAAGCTAGCAACAGCAGTACCTGCATTGTAAAAAATCCTTGAGCTGATCACATTTAGCATTTTAAGCCACATTAAGGTAACGGTAACAAAGAGCGGCTCACTGTTGCAGAGCCTGCGGCTGCTGGTTGATGATGCGGACTCACCTTTGTGTTGGCTTTGGTCTTGCTGCTGCTGATGCTGTTACTGTTGTTGTTGAGGCTGGAATTAGCATCTTCGTGAACGCTGTCTAAAAGCCAGAGAAGGAACTCGAGGGCATCATGCTGAGAGTTTCCCCGAAACTGAGAGCCGTACTTGGCCACAATGCTCTGAGGAGAGGAGAGACATCATTATTAATCAATTAGTCACTTTGGGTGATTTCAAAAGTCATTAAATACTGACATCCTCCCTGACAAAATGAGGCCACGATCACATGGAACACAGGCCTCCTTTCGACTTGGAGCACTCAGGAGAAAGATGGAAAAAAACAGGGACATTTCTCTCTCTCTTATCATCACTTAACGCAGACTCATTTAAGAACATGTCAGACATTGTTTGGCTATGATAAGATCATGTAATAAAGTCATTCACAGTTAGTTGTTTGACGAGATATTGTCCCAGAAATAACTGCGATAAAAAATATTATTTGCCACTTTGCATTGCCACTGTTTTTAAACGTCAACACACATCAATGGGCTCTTCTCTCTCATTCGGCTCACGTGTATTCCTCCAAACTTTCTGGCTGGAATTAAGCAGGCGTCGGGGAAAACACCTATTAGCCTCAAGTAACACGTTATCTTCACTTCACCTGGTTCGCTGTCGTTCTGTGTGTGTGTGTTTGTGTGTGTGTGGAGGAGATGCCCGAGCTCCTCCCATAGTGCAACTCCAACACAGAGAGCAGACGAGAGGACAGAAGCAGCGCAACCGGAAATAACAGCAAAACGTGTCTCAGCATTGTTTTTTCCGGTTCATTCAGCTGTGAAAAAAACCCAAGTTGTTCAATGGAACGGAAAACCCTGCAAATTATTCTAAAATGTTGGTGACATTCTTATGTAAACACACACACAACGGGCAATATCGAGGTCAGCAAAAATGGTCAAGGTCATGTCCATATATCGTACGATAAGTCGATAAAGTAGTTATCAGGACAGGCTTATTCACAGTTGGACATTGCACACTGAAAAAAATGATTTTTTCTTTATGATATCTGAAAAGACGAGTGTTAACTGGAAAAAGTGAAAAGGCTGAGCACACTTCATCACAGTGGACCCCACACTTTGGAAGATGCATGCAGCAAATCCGGCTATCCCAAAAGTCTTTTCCATAATGTTTACTATATTTTCAGACAAAGCAGCAACTAACGATCATGAACATTAGTGAAGCTGAACCACTTGTTTCTCTTGATTTAGTGTTTATCTAGTGTGTTCAGAGAAAGAGAGAAATAAAACATCTGTTTTCTTGAAACCTTCATGTCATGACTCAAATTAACAATATAATTACACAGATCCACAATCACTTTTCTATTCTAAACACATTGTGTCTGGCAGTTACTTCCTCACACCTTTAATTGATCATTCCTACCACAGGCTTGGGCTCATATGTGTCCCAAACTGCGATACCCCAACATAGCCAACAGGAAAATCACTTTCGTCAAGTCTAGAGTTTGCTTAAGACTAAGACTAAGACTAAGACTGTGGTTGTTTAAATGATTTACTGAGCCATTTGTGGTGCCCAATAATATTGTAGGAAATTGTTCTCCAAACACATTCACACACTGCATACCAAAGGATGACTCACTCAGAGGATATCCCAAACCTGACAGGTCTTACTAGAAACAAAAAAACAGGCAGACTGTCTGATTCAAGTATGAGGAAGGAGTTGTGAGTTCATCAGAGTCAGAAAGAGAAAATGACATACAAAACTAACAACAGCATTAACGCAACACTGGGTGGCTACTTCTCAATCTCCCTCCCTCTCTGTGTGTGACGGACAGGATCCAGGCTCTCCTCTACACCTCATTAAAAATCACCACATCATACCTGCAGTACCCCAGTATCTAAATATAAACACGGGAGGGAGCCCCGCTCCTCGCACTACCTGACGGAGACTCGCTAATGAGCTTCATCACTATGAGGAAGCGCTGACAGGGGATGGAGGGATGAAGGGCAGATGGAGAGAGGGGAGCAGTGGAGTAAGGGAGGAGAGGAGGGAGGGAAGGGAGGATGCTGGGGGAGTTTCAACAGACCTGCAAGGGTTTTTTTCTGTCTCCCTATGAAAAGGACGGCGCGGTTGCGGCTGGCCCTGAGATGAAAAGTGAGAAAACGGAGGCATCACAGTTTCTCAAAGCTACCAACAAAATAAGAGGGGCGAAAAAGAGAGAGGAGGACAGTTTCCAAGGTTACGATGAGCCTGGGCACAAAAACCTGATGACATCAAGAGGTTACGACTTCATTAAGATGAGCGGATGACTTCTCCACTGGCCTCATCTCTGCTGTCTCCTCTGTGTGTGTGTGTGTGTGTGTGTGTGTGTGTGTGTGTGTGAATTCTGCTCATCTATTTGATATCCGTTTACAGTCTTGTCTCTCAGAGCGTCTCTGGTGAAATGTGCCACTTGGCCTCAAAGGCACTTAAAAAGATTTGGCAAAGTGGCAAAGTTGTATTCCCAAGCATCAAGTCTTTTTTTTTTTTTTTTTATTGAATTCTTGTAAAGGGACGAATAAAAGGAAGAAAACAAAGAGATGGTGAGGACAAAGACAAAGAAAGAAAACTGCAGTTTAGTTGAAATGTTGTGTTCCTCTGCAAACACTAGCAGTGCTCAGAGCTGACCTGAGAACAGCTGTGGTGGGATCTGTTTGTTAAGAAAACACTTCCGAGCCAGTCAAGGGGAGGATAAAGGTGGGCGTAAGGGTCAACTTGAGGGGGTACAGAGCTTTCTGTGAGAACTATTGATCAGTCTAGACCAAGGATCAGATTCTCAACCCACACCTGACTGGGCCTGACCCAATGTGGTGGATTCAGGCTGCATTTCTTTCTAGCTATTTTTACATAATTTAGGGCTATTTACTTGATTTCACTTTGGAAAATTTGTAGTTTATATGGTAGCATATTTAAAATAACAGATTTCTTCACTCAGTTTCTGTAATTAAATATTACTGCTGTACCATCTGTAATTATTAAAGTGAAACTCCACTCCATCAAAAGGCCAAATTATGTTAGGAAGACATAGTTATAGAGACTTTGTAACTGTTTGGTTTCAGCTCATATTAAATCAAAAGTCTAGTCTCAAGCAAACCCAGGGACAGATGAGCACAGGAGTACAAGGTCTTATTCACAGGGCATTATTTGATTTTCCGTCTTAGCAAAAAGGGAACAAAACAGAAGAATAAAGGACTACCAGCTTTTACCACAAACAAAGGCAGCGACAAAGACGACAGAGGCCTAAAAGAAAGATAAGGGAATGACAAAAGACGGCTATAAACCTGTGCAGTCTCCCCAGCAGGGGTCATGACCTCCCAGCGGTCAGCAGGGGCAGGGCTGCACTCTGGCAACAGCCCCTGCAGATGTCTGTTTTTAATGTCCTGTCTTGCTACCTTTGCTTCACCTCACACCATTACCCCCTCATGCCCTCACCACATTCATCCTCCCGCTCTGTAAACAATGACGGATCAGAGCGCTGGCAGGCCAGGAATTTACTATAAACATACATCAAGCACATGTCCCTCCTCTCTCTCTCTATCTCTCTCTCTCCCTAAAAACCCCATTTACACCACCTCACCTCGCCATTGTCCGGCCTGGCCAAACAGGCCTGGATGGATTCCTCAGTAAGACTAATACTGACACAATTATGACGAGGAACCGCACACACTCTTCTTTTTGCCCACAGTGTGTCGGCTGGAATGAGGCTGGATAGAATCTGTCATTACTGGCTGCTCCATTTGCTGTTTCATTTTTCAGCTGGGCCTGGTGTTGCCGGCTCACCTCTGCTGTCTGAACAGACCGGACGGACGCAGGGCAGTCATCACTTACAGCCTCCACTTATTCCAATCTCTCTCCGCTCACGCTGTGCTCCATCTATCCTTTTCCTGTCTCACACACAACCTCTTTCTTTTTTTTCTCTCTCTTTCCATTAACTCCCTTTTTCTTTCCTCTCTATCGTGTAAGAACCATTCCTTCCACTAATCAGTCCCAGCTGAGCTCCGGTCAGCCCAGCTACCCCTGGAAAACACACACACATACAGATGAGCCTCTCTTAGCAGTGTAGCACCTGTCCTTCCCTGCCTCCTCCTCCTGCCGCCCTTCTAAATCTAAACTAATTCAGCCTCCTAGGCCACACTGGATTCACCTCCAGAACAATGGAGAACTAGGCAGGTATTTTTCATGACAAATTTAAATGCTACGTCTTGGAATCAGGCCTATACTTCCTTCCTCTGCAATGCTGAGAAGCTTGGAAATCCTTCGATAAAGGTGCCAGCGAGTCAAGACTGAACAAAGCCTGCGTGTCTGCAGATGTCCCCAGCGTGGGATTTACAGGCGATCAGTAAGAAATAAGAAGGGATGAGATGCGATGGAAATAATCACCTCTGAATGGTTTACAGCCCAGGGAAGGCTCCCTGGGCTCTGCTGAAACTGAGAAATTGATACTTGCAGCTGAGGCTGTAAATATGCTACTGTGTGCACACCATTTCCATATGCTTCCCATCACTGAGATAAAGTAGTATAGTCACCCCAGACTCTCTTCCATGATTCGGTGATCGCACTATCGCACCTCAGAATAGTAAAGATTGATTTATTCCCATGGCTTCCTACATTGTGTCATTGAGGCTTGGTACATAAATCATGGGAGGGATAATAAACCTGGTGGAAAATGGTCTCGTATTGTAGTGCTTACACAGATACAGTGCAGACACACTTCTCCTTGTGTTTCTTTATCGCCTTTTGTCACAGTGGTGTAGGTATAATGGAGTGGAGCTCAGTGAGTCGTGGCAATGCATGCTGCTTCCAAACAGCATATGGCACCTCTGTAACAGTACTTGTAAGTGGTCTAGCTTGTGTTTTATAAGTGTGAGATGAAGTGTTAGCACTTCCCCGCTCACTTCAACAGCTGAGACATAGATCCTACTGCATGTCTGTGGCCAAATATAAAATATACTGATGTCTGCTTGAAAACAGAAAACAGAAAACAAAATCTTCTTGCCTCGTAATGTTTACACTGCTGAAATCTCCCCCGAAAAAAAAAAGTCCCCCATCTGCTTCACAGAAAAAAATGTTGCAATCAAACCGGAATGAGAGGCAGTCCAGGTGGTGCATGTCCCCACGGCAATGTGTGTGTGTGTGTGCGCGTGTGTCTTTCTACAAACAATGTATACATCCTCAGCACCGAGAGTGAGAATGAGAGTGGTCCTTGAAGGAGAGCAGAGACAAGAAAAGACAAACAAACCATCAGTATCGCTGCCCGGCCTCACTGTCACACACTGCCTGCACTCCTGGAACAAACAAGACTACTTAAAACACCGGGCTTCATCTTCCCGGCTGAGCCCCACTGGCCTCACAGAGCTGCATCCTGTCAAGCGTAAAAAAGATGAATCCGGGCTCCTCGCTACAACTTCTAAAAGTAGTTACT